>NW_007727523.1:82298-88414 GCF_000696425.1 Galeopterus variegatus
CCAGTGAGCGGGAACGGTCTCCACATGGGATCTGAACCCTCGGCGGGAGCGCCACAGCACTCCCAAGCTGCGCACTCACCAGTGCGCCACCGGGCCGGCCCGCTATAGAAACTTTTGTGATCATTGTGGTCAAGTTGTTTCGCTCTTTCTCTGACTGTTTTGATGTAAGATGATGGTGGTGAGACTAGCTCAGTTTGAAGTGTCCAGCCATCAGGCAGTGAGATGCTGCGGAGGCCTGATTGCTGAGAGATGCCTCTGCTTGGTTTGCAGGACCAGTGGTTTTGGCGAGTGAGAAACAACAGGGTGATGGATGGATACCCCATGCAAATTACTTACTTCTGGCGGGGCTTGCCTCCTAGTATCGACGCGGTTTATGAAAACAGTGACGGGAATTTTGTCTTCTTTAAAGGTAAGGATGTTTTCCACGTCTGGCTATGTTGCATTTCGGTTATTTTTTCCAGGCCCTGTAGCACACAGAGGTGAATAAGGAAAACCTATCAAGTGAGGTTAGTTAGTGAATGGATTTTATGAAATAAATTATATGTTGACTGGAAATATAAACGAAATAAAATAAAGATAATTTTTAATTTCCTAATTTATCTTTTCTCCTATATAGGTCAAATTTAGGAGACATTGTATTCTCTTAGAACTTTTAGATTTGACTTAAATGTACCTAAAAATTAAATAAATAAATAAATAGTCATTTCTTCATTGAGTAAAGATGTTTTGGTTTGTTTTTGTTTTGGGGAGTATATGGAGTAGCTTGCTGTTTTTGTGTAATAAAATTTGTTTATCTCCTTATTTTTATATGTAATCTCTGAAACTTTACTTGATTTAGTTAGTTTATGTAAATGGTTTCCAGTAAACTAAGGAATTACTCATAAAGCCAAGGAAAACTTGTGAACAGAAAAATGTGCCCAATTATCAGTATCACAAAATCTATTGTCCATTGTTTATCAGAGTGACAAATGCTAATTACAGAAGTACTACTAACTGCCTGGATTACCTGGTAAAGTGAACTTGGTCAAGTGCCTGGTATTTCATTCTCAAAATTTACTAATTTTTGGAACAATGAATCTTAAATCTGTGGGATAAACAGAGAGAAGAGACAGATTGTTGGAAGACTGAAGGAATTTTGTGGAGATTATATTTCAGCTGAAGCTGAGGAGAACTAGAATGTAGGAAGAATATGATTAACATATTAGCTAAGAGCCTACAGGACTGAAAATAAGCTTAAACAGAGATAGAGGTTGAGGGAAAGAAAAGATGATCTTTACAATAAAGAATTAATTATTCTCAAGATAGAGCTAGAATAATTCATAGTAATGATGAAGGTAGAAGAATATGATTAACATATTAGCTAAGAGCCTACAGGACTGAAAATAAGCTTAAACAGAGATAGAGGTTGAGGGAAAGAAAAGATGATCTTAACAATAAAGAATTAATTATTCTCAAGATAGAGCTAGAATAATTCATAGTAATGATGAAGGTAATGAAAACATGGGATTTGGGAAACACTTGTAATACTTTAAGTGAGGTTCAAGCTACCTATATAAAATGAAAGCATATGCCTGGAATTTATTTTATCTTTGCAGACTGCTCCTTGAGAAGAGAGGCAGTATAGTACATTAATTATAAGAACATGAGGCTTCTGCATCATATTGCCAATTTTAAATACTTACAAGCTGTATGAACTGGGCAAGTTACTCCATTCCCTTTCCCTCAGGTTTATGAGGTTTATGTTATTCCCCATCTCAGGATAACTTAGAGTGTTAAATGAATTACTACCTGTGAAGTGCTTGGCACATGTAAGCCCTCAATAAATGCCACTTATTGCTGCTGCTTTAATGGTTACTGTTAATATTATAGGCCTTCTATCTAAAACAAGCACACAAATGAGGCGAGCATGCCCTGCACCACGGTGGACAGAGCAGGAATACCACCTACAGGTTGTGAATCGTAGGGACATGGTATCTGGAAGAAAATTCCCCTCCTTACATCCTTCTTTGGCCCCATGAGTAGGGCAACAGAAAGAAAGGAGGAATAAGCCCCAGTGTAGCTTCTGCTTGAGGGCTGTCCAAGGAGGCCCCCGTCTCATCGCAGGATCAGTAATGCTCCCCGACAAAACTGCCACCATCATACATCAGTGTTCTGACAGCTCTTTACTGCCTTGGGCCTTCTCACTTTTCTTCACCCCACTCACTTGTGGAATGGCCAGCCTCCTTTCATCTTTCCACAGCCAGCATAAAAGGCATGTGGTGAGAGTGCCCTCCCTGCCCACTGTATTTCAGTAGTTCTTTCCTGCTTACAAACAGCACTTGTAAAAATTTGAAATTACCTACAGCATTCAAATGTAAATGTCACGACAGATGGGTTTTGTTTATGTTTTCTTGCCCATCACTGTATTTTCAGTTCCTAAAACAGCATTGGGTGCATAGTAGGTGCTCAACAAACATTTTAATTAATACAATATCATTGAACACTGATTGGACTCAGTATGGTGTTTCTTATAGTTTGGTGCCTACAACAGCAATAATTTTGTCACAGATTTGTTTAACATCTAGACTGTTGTGCTTGAATGTCAGTGGTCTCTTCTGATACATTGCCAGCATTAAGAACGTCTACTGTTAGAAATTTTGTCACTCCAAGGCCCCCACTCTAGGGCCTTCTTCCTCCAGTTTACTGTCACCACCACCTTCACATAAACCTTCTCAAAGCCCAGTGATGACATGCAACTCTCCTGCTACAAAGACCACTACGTATGCAAAGGGAGCCAGAAGTGCTGGGGTTCTCAATAACACCTTCTTCCCTAGTCCCTTCCTCACCACTGGCAGGAGAGAAGAGCCCTAGAACCCTGGGCTTCTGACGAGAAACCACCCTGCTCCCTACCCTCACCATCACAATCATGTTCACAATGACTGCCTCTGCTTGACACCAACTCTTTGTGCCTTTTATCACCTCAAGAAGTGCAGATGCCACATCATTCCTCATCCAAGACTATCATCCCCATTTTGCTGCAAGGGCCATGGGGTAATCTATGCCCCTGTTCTAGCAGTTGAATCCCCTTCCCTGCTTGAATTTTCTATGTACCATTTTATTATTTATCTGTATCCATCCCACTAAAATATCAGCTCCATAAGATATTCTCTCTCTCTTTTTTTTCCTTTTAGACTGTTCTATCCCCAATATATTAAATCAGGATTTAGCAAGCTTTTTCTTTAATGATAAAATTGTAACTATTTTAGGCTTTGCTGTCCAAATGGTCTTTTTATAAAAATGTAAAAACTATTCTAAGATCATTGGCTGTACAAAAGCAGGCCATGGTCATGGTTTGCTGTCGTAAACATTAAACAATAACTGGAATATAGTAAATACTCAACAAAGATGTGTTGAATGAACTAAGCATAAAATTCAAGTCCTAATCTGAATTCACAGTCCTATACAGGTTGGTTTCAGCCACACTGGACCATTGTCACTAATGGATTTAAGCATTACTCTTCTTTAATTTTCTCTTAGGTCTCCTTGCCTTCCTTTTCTTTCTCTTCTTTTTTCCTTCTTTTTCTTTACAGGGATCATCCTTTATGTGTTTCTCTTCTTTTAATCTATACTATACAAGTATACCAATATTTGATTAGCTTCGTCTTTTAATCCTCCTGTTTAAAAAGTCCATGTTTGGATATTAACTTATTTAACCATATATTTCCTAGAGGTACTCGGTATTAACCTTGCTTGTATTTTGCATAAGGATTTGAAAGTGTGGATTCAACTGTAAGTATAAATTACTGTTTAGTTGTAAGGTATAAATATTATCTTAGTAATATAAAAATAAGCACAGCATTATATTTATTTGGACTTTCACAAATATTATAAGAAGAATGGGAAGCCATTAGATACAATTAAAAATTCATGTTTTATTATAATTTATATATTTGTTTGAACTTGGGCAAAATTATATGTGTCCATATACATTAAATGAAGTGAGAGTTGTCAGGACATAAATTATAAAAAAAAAAAAGAAAGTATAAACAACTTGTTTTGTATATATGTGATCAATTATGTATTCATAACATAATCTTATTGCTTTTTGGTATGTTAAAGTATAGTATATTGGAATACAGGAAGGGCAGCTTCTGCTTCCAGCCAAGATGTAATAATAGAGATCAGATTTGTCTTTCCACCTGAAACAAACAAACAGTGGGCAAAAGATATGAAAGGGTGATTTTCAAGACACTAGGCATCAAGAAACAAAGGGCAGTGAACCCCAAGAGTCAGGAACTAAAGAGAGATGAGCACTGAAATTGCCCCAACTTGCTATCTGGACAGAGTTTCCAGGCTGTGGCATAGGTAGGCAAATCCAGGCAGAGCTCAGAAGACTTCCCCAGTTGAGAAGACAGAACTGGGAGTTCAGGGAGAACAAGGTGGCTACAGTGCACAGAATAAAGTAATGCAGAGGAGAGACATATGCAGAGTGAAGGCCGCGATTAGCAGATGGGACCCTGTAAGTATAAGAGAGAATATTGGTTAGCTTAATGTGTAAGAAGTCTATTCAAATCTAGAGAAAAAAGTCATTAAGTAGGAATAAAAGGAAAAGTGCCTGGCGCTCACAGACAGGCAACTGTACCTGCTCCCCGCAGCCACCTGTTCATGGACATTGGATGAAGTACTAAAAAGGGTCTTGCCTCAGTAGTGGGAAATAATTATTTTAGAATGAACACTGCTCAAATACTCCCTAGCAAATCTTTAAAATAAGATCTGAAGCAATCAGACTGTTTCCAAGTAACAGTCCTAGAACAAATCTCAAGAATATTTGTAGGTATACAAAAATATTAAACCAACCAGATAAAATTCCCAATATCTGGCATCCCTCCTAAGATCAGGAATAAGGCAAGGATGTTGTATTAGTCCATTTCTGTTACTTATAACAAAATACATGGAACTGGGTAATTTATTAAAAATCAAAATTTATTGCTTACAGTTTTGGAGGCTGGGAAATTAAAAGTCCAGGAAACACATCTGTTGGTGACAACAGTGACCCAAGGGTCTCACATTGCAAGATGGTAGAAGCAGATAGAGGAAGAGAAATAGCTTCTCATGCACTCTCCTTTTGAAGCCCTCAGAACCATGCCCCTGACTACCATTTTTAATCCATTCACTACAGCATGGTCTTACAATCTAATCACTTCTTCAGGGCCCCACCTTTCAATTACCATAGTAGGATTTCTCACCCTCAACAGTTACAGTGTGGATTAAAGCCTCAGTGAGGCTGGAGGGGCATCCGATCTACAGCACCACACTTATCAAATCTACCCAACATTTTACTGAAAGTTTTATCTAGTGTAATAAGGCAAAAACTGTAAATAAAAAATATTCAGATTGGAAAGAAAAATAAAACTGTATTCACAGAAGACATGATTATATGTGTAGAAATAGACAGGATGCAGTCAACCAAAAAACTTCTAGAATTGATTTCAGTTTACAAAGGTTGTAGGATGCAAGATCATAATACAAAAATTCATTGTATTTCTATGTATTTTCAAGAACTGTGAAGAGTTATTTGTACTTGTTCCCTTAACCCCAGTTCTCAAAATATACTGAGAAGGCCAGGTGACACCTTACATTAATCAGTTTCAAACTTTGGGAACCTAAATTTTCTATAATGAGCAATAAGCCTGCCTTAATTTTTCCTGAAGGGAGACATTTTCTTTATTATATTCGGCATAAACCCAACCTTCCCTTTTTGTGGAGGGAGACAGTATCTCTATAATTCAAGATTGCATGCTATACAAATATCTTTGGAAATGTATTCCAGAATAAAGGCAGTCAGTGATTCTGCTCACAAGACATACTGAAAAGCAAGAGACCTGTGGAGAATCATCTCCTATCACATACTAGCAATGAACAATTAGTAATTGAAATTGTAAAATAAAAGGCCATTTGCAATGGCATCCAAAAATATCAAATTGAGGGATCAATCCACAAAAAAATTGTGTACGACCTGTACTTTATTTTTTTATTTTTTATTTTTTTTTGTCTTTTTTTCCGTGTCCGGCAACGGATCGCAACCCTCAGTGTTGCCCCCGTACCAGACCGGGGACCGGCGACGGGATCGCAAGCCT
>NW_007727523.1:88692-147840 GCF_000696425.1 Galeopterus variegatus
CCTCACATGGGGTCGCCGCCGCGCTTCCCAAGCGGCGCACTATCCAGTGCGCCACCGGGCCGGCCCCTGTACTTTAAAAACTATAAAACTTTGGTAAATGAAGGGAAAGAGGACTTACATAACTGAACAAATATGCCTTATTTATAGGTCAGAAGACTGAGTTTTATTACAATGACCAGCTCTCACCAAACTTACGTATAGATTCAGTGCAATATTAATGAAAATCCTGCAGGATTTTTTGTAGTAATGGCCAAGCTGATTCTAAAATTCATATACAAATGCAAAAGACCTAATAAAGACAAAACCACTTTGAAAACACTACTTGATTTTAAGTCTTATTTTAAAAGCTGCAGAAATCAAGACAGTGTGACATTAGCATAAAGATAGAAAAAATAGATAAGTTGAATAGAATAGAGAGTCCAGAAATAGACTCCAAACGTATGTGGACAAGTAATTTTTGACAAAGATGGAAAGGAAATTCAGTGGAGAAAAGATAAGCTTTCCCACAAATGGTGCTGGAAACATTAGATATCCATGTACAAAAAAATAAACAATCCACACCCTGCACCATATACAAAAATAAACTCAAAATGGTTCTAATCTGAATGTAAAATCTAAAACTATAAAACTTCTAGAAAAAAACATAGAAGATAAATGTTTGTGACATTGGTTTAGACAAAAATTTCTTAGATATGATTCCAAAGTCACAATCTATAAAAGAAGAATTGATAAAAGGAATGATTACATTTTACAGTGATGAATATGCTAATTTTCTTGATTAGATCATCACACATTGTACACAGGTACTGCTATTCAACTTTGTACCCCACAAATATATATAATCAATTATCTTCAATTAAAAAAAGAAAAATTGATAAATTGGACTTCATTGAAATTAAAAATTTCTACTGTTTAAACACTATTTCTAGAGAATAAAAAGACAAGCCACAAACTAGGATACAGTATTTACAAATCATACAAGGGCACTTCATGGAAAAATAGAATTGAAATACAAATTCTTTCATGAATTCTTTGAAGTACCCTCATGTATAAGATGAAGGATTTGTATCCAGAATATATAAAGAACTCAAAACTCAAGAAAGAGAAAACAAACAACTCAATAAAAATGAGCAAAGAATTTGAACAAAATCTTCACCAAGGATGATATGTGGATAGCAAATAAGCACATGAAAAGATGTTTAGCATATATTAGTTATTAGGGAAAAGTAAATTAAAATCACAATGAGATACCACTGCATATCTGTTAGAGTTGCTAAAATTGAAAAGACTGATCATGCCAAGTACTAACAAGATTGTGAAGGCACTGGAACTTTCATAATGCAAATTTTCATTATGGAAATGCAAAATTGTACACTCTTTCTGAGGTACAGTTTGGAAGTTTTTTTTAAAGTTGAACATATAGCTACCATATGATCCAGCCATTATATTCCTGGATATTTTCCCAAGAAAAATGAAGACATATCTAATCTAAGACTTCTGCACAAATATTCAAAGCAGCTGTATTTGTAATAACACAAAACTGGAAGCAATTCAGATATTACACAGGTGAATGTGTAAGCAAATTCTGCGGTATATCCATATAATGGAATACTATTCAGCAATAAAATGGAATGAAATACTGATTCACACTACAACATGGATGAAGTCAAAATAATTTTGCTGAGTGATAGAATTCAGACCAAACGAGAGTACATACTAAATTATAACATTCCTATAAAATTCCAGAAAATGCAGCCTGATGTATAGGGACCGAAAGTGCCTCAGTGGATGCAGGAAACAGGCAAGAGTTGAGCAGGAGGGAATGCAGAGGGGGCATGAGAAAACGTCTCAGGATGATGAAGATGTTCATTATCTTTACTGGGCTCATACTTTGATGGTATATACATATGCCAAAACTTAACTAACTACATACATTAAACATGTGCCGTTTATTGAATGTGAACTATACTACAAAAAAAGCTGTTTAGTTTTTCAAAAAAAAAAAAAACCTTACTAAGCACATCAGTTTATGTTGGAATATCTTATGCAAATATTTCATTAATTTAAATATTCTGGTGAGCATGGGTAGTAGAATTTAATTTCTTAACTATTCCAGTGCATGTTAATTATGGTATCAAATTAATACAACTCTGGTTTTCGTTTCTTAGTTGAGCCCATTGATCATCAAGTAGAGTGTCCTCTCACAGCACAGATGCCTCATCCCCCAGCAACTGCCCCTCTCGGTTAGAGTATTAATATTATTAATTAATATTAATAATTATTAATAAATAAAATATTAATAATAATTAATATTAATAATATGGATACTCTTGGTTAGAGTATTAATATTATTGGCAATAGTAGGATGAGAAATTGTCTTAATACAGAACTCAGCATCTTCATTTGCTGAAGGTACATTAAAAACATTATATAATACCAATTTAACTTTAGATGTTACTACTGACAATGGTTATAGTGTGTTTTCTAATTCTGTAAGTGTTTATATTGGAAATGACTATGAAAATATCTTGATGTCAACATTTTGAAGAATTTTATCATTGCTACTTCATATTGCTTATCAATATTCTAGTTTTGCTCTCCAATTTCCCTAGTCTTATTTTTTACTTTTTATGTATATTTTACCATTTTATCACATTTGTTTTCTGTGAGAGCCTTCAAATTTTTGTGAAATGAAGCAAGGTACAAGTAAATAGATAAATTCTTTAAAGATTTTTTTTTTCAACCTCACATATGTAGAGGTGGGAAAAGGGTATTTTTTATTTGGTGTTTTGGTTTTTTTTAAGAAGCCAGTATGTAATGTCTTCCTTTGCTGTGTAAGATGCTCAGCATAAGTGCTTGTATTTGAGTGTGAGGGTAGATGTACAAACCAATAGGTCTTTTTCGCTGAATGTCAGCCAGCCTCATCGTTTGAAATATTGGACTATCACTGGGCATCGTTTACAGTTGTGATGTCTGAACAGACCCCCTTAGTCTTCTACTTGACATTTGGCAGCTAAAACTGAGCTGTTCTTTATTTATGTTCATAAGGCAGCTTCTTTACTTAGACCTGGAAATAGAAAATGTTTCACACCCATAGAAAGTAATATGCTTTTCTCCAACAACCAAATGTATTGCCAGTCAGCTATTTTTCTATAACTCGGTTATATCCAATAAAATTTGGTAACGTTTTGTAAGCATAATCAAGCCAGATGTTTACATCCTCAATCATGTTAAGACTGAATGCTTATGAGATCATAATGTCAAAAATCTATGTTGAAAATAGAGCTGGTGCAATCTCCTTCAAGAATTGGAAATAAATGCTAAAATGAACTTGCTAGTGTGGTCAAAATCAGTAACAGGCAAAATCAAGTAGTTGAAAAGTTGTCTCAAAATTTGTATTATTCCTATCACTTAATAAATTTAAGCAGTACTTATCATCCTGTTTGACGGTTTCATTTCAAGAGGTGAAAATCACTTATACAGTGGAAACTAAAATATATGAGGCAGAAAATAAGAGGGTGATAAATTTTGTGAATAAGAAAGACATACAAAAGATGTGTATTGAAAGAGAAGAATTGCCTAAAATCTGTGGTGCTGGAAGATGGCAGAGAAAAGACTTTTTAAGGAATGGTTTATATGACTTGAATTGTTATGTTATTTCAAATGAGTATTGTACTCATAAACCAGCAATTTCTTCACATTGCTGCTTACAAATCATTGCTCTTGAAAGATTTAGGGAGTGCTAATGAAGTTCATTGTTTCTTATATGATACGATGGGTAATCTAAAAGAAATCTTTTACTATAAATAGGTGAGTGCAATGATTACTTATTTCTCTATAGGATGTAATGGAAAACTGATGTCTAAAGAGTTACATTAGATTAAGGAATTTACATTCAGTGGCCTTGGTACACACAAAAATATATCTGGAACATGTGGATGAATGGTGCTATTTTCTTGAATTATAAATTTTGAGAGGATTTTGATATTAATGTTTTTATTATATATTGAAATCAAATGATCATCTAAACCAAAAGTCCAAATATTTAATATTTGAAACTTATCATTGATAGTATACCTGTACTTATTATAATGATTCAAAAGCTCTATGGTATATTTTTTATTATTTTATTTATATGTCAAACTGCAACATTTTCTCACCGATATTACCTGTGTAGCTAAAAGATTTCCTTTTTTTCAAAAGCTTTCATCACATTCTTTCATTTACTGTGTGAGCTTGAGTTCCCAAGAAACAGACACTGAGACAAAATCAAGAGGTCAAGAGGTTTGTCAGGGAGGTAAACCTGTGATAATTTTAGGGGGAGAAGGCAGGATTGGCCAGAAAGCCTAGGACTGTACTGCATATGGCAATGTCTTGGTGAACCCAATGTGGAACTCAGAGCAAAGACTGCCACTTGGAGGGGTCTTTCGTAGAGCAGAATTAGCCAGGGTCTAGTATTCTGCTTTACTCAGTCTTTGGCTCAAGGCTACCAAAGAAGAATATGGCCTTGGGCCAACTGATGCTTTATATCCAAAGGCATTCAGCTGATGGCAAGTTCTTTCTTGAAGGGAGATCTGAGTGGCACACATCAGTGGCCACCATATTTGCATAAGCATTGAAAATTCTCGCTTACTAAATAATATTGTGGAATCTGAAAAAATAAATGCTGGTAACAAAAAGTCATATCACCTCCAGAGCATTTATTTGAATTTCTTGAGCAACTTATAAACAATATAGAAATTAAAACATTTCAAATAATGAGCACTAACATATATCAGAGTACTTAATCATTTATTATTGACTTTATTTATTAGAGTAGGTGGTAAGCAAATTTGATCAGTGAAATATTATGTTATATAATAATATTAAGTATAATTTATTGGGCATCATGAGCCAGCTATGGTATGTGTGTATTTGATCCCTCATTATTTCTAGAACTCTGACTGAGAGTTAAGTTAGCATCTTACATTCAAATTAGTAAAGAAAGGCTCTGATTTAGTGACTGGCCCAGGACCTCACAGCTGGTAACTGGTAGAGCTGTCACTCCCTACTTCCGATTTCAAAGCTATTGAATGCTCCACTAAACCATAGAATCTAACAAAGAAAATATTCTTTATGACAAGTTTTTCAAATTCCTGAAGGTTTCTCAAAGAATATATAAATGTTGAACAGTAATCAGCCTAATAAACAATATTTACTGAGTGTTCTAAGTGCAGGCTTCTGTGACATGAAGAAATCCAACCATTAACAATTTGCATTCTGACCTGTTTCATAAAAGACCGCATAGTAAATACTTTCCGCTTTGTGGATCATACAGTCTCTATCATAACTACTAAACTCTGTCATTGTAGGGTGAAAGCAGACAAACAATAGGTAGATAAATACATGTGTGTTCTGGTAAAATGTTATGTACAGAAACAGGCACCAGCTAGTGGTCCTAGTTTATTGACCACTGTTGTAATAGAAGACACAAAGTAGAGTTTTGAGGATAGAAAAATACAGATGATTTTTAAAAATTGTTTTAGTACTAAGACAAAAGATATCTGATTACTCAGGATACAATGAACAAGCAGGAGCAGAATGCAGTGGATTAATTAACAAACACTTCCATTCATAAATGTGGAGGGATTGGTTGATAAAAGGGGAAGGAAGCAGGAAATCATCAGCAATTCTGAAAGCCAAAATGTGAGCTTGCTTTGTTCTGAGAGTCAATTTGGAGTAGTAAGATAAGCACGGAATTAATAGACCTGGACTGTACTAGAAATCTACTAGCAATTGTTTGTGTAGTTTTAAGCACCTCACTTCTTTGAACTGTAAAATAAATGAAGGTCTTAGGCTGGATCATCAACCCTTTTTCTGATCCAGTATATCTGAACAATATAATGCACTCTCATCAGTAACAGTGGCTTAGTTTAATTGTGTTAGTAAAACAGGCATGAATCTTAGCATTCAGAGGCATCATTCTCTTTTTTAAGAAAAAGTCATTAGACACTACACTTTTCCTGGTAGGAATAGCATTTAATTTAAAAATTCTTAATGGGATTATTTGTTTAGTCTCTATCTTCTCTTCTAGTCTATCAGCTCCACAAAGGCAGGAACCTTTCATGTTGCCTTCACTGGTATACTAGTATCTATAGCTCCTAGTTCAGTGACTGGCTATAACCGGCTCTTAATAAGCAGACATTGAATAGATGGACGGATGAATCAAATTGAAAAAATCATTGCAGGAGATGAACTATAAAGTCTTCTCCAACTCTAAGCATTCCTTAAAGTTATTCTGTATATTTATAAAGCTTCTCTGTCTTTAAATTTGACTTGTTGATATTTTCCTCTGCATTCTGCCAAGTACAATGTCAGTAAGGAATAGTTTTTTCCACTTGCTCCAGAATATGTCAACCTCATATGAAATCCAGTAAATGCTTTTATTCTGCCAAAGAGGCAATATTTTCCTAGAGAACCAGACTGTGTGATGGTAAGGTAGTTAAAAACCCACCACTCCTATGTCAAATGATGTGAATTGAATATGAATTTCATGTATTTTCTCAAAAACTATGCCACATATACCAGGCAAGGTTCTGTTTCTCTTAATTATTTTTGTATAACTGCTGGGATTCCATCATGCAGACTTACAGCAAATGTTTGCTAAGTTTTCTGTCTTGCTTTGTTTTTTAAAGACAATATGAGTGGATTTTTAAAAATCATTTGATTGTTTTCCTAACGAGGGTGAAAAAAAATGAGAGCTTCTATACAATGGCCTTTATCATTAAGAGTGAAAGACATTATTTCTCCCTTTTACTGATGGAAAACACTAGAACAACAGTATAGAAAAGTATTTACAAAATACAGGTTTTTAAACAACAGTTATTTAATAGAATAACAAGAATTTCCTAGAAGAACTGTAACTCCTTTTCTTTTTTCATACATATTCCTCTCCTGAGACACGTAGACAACATATAAACTAAGCCTCTGTGAACACTTTCTCCTGCTGCATGCAGCACGGCATCCTGGGTATTAATGAGCCTAACATAATCACGGGGAAAAGCCTGGAAAAAGCATGAAGAAATTATATGCAAATGATAAAGTGTATGAACTGCAAGGAAAAGTATTCTGAAGCATACTACAGCATAAATCTCCTTGCAAGGGACAACCAACTGAGTTGGGATGATAAAAGGTTTACTCTGAATAGCTAGCATGAGAAGTATTGAAACTATATACCCTTTCCTAATTAAAAATGAAATGAAAAGAAAGGATGCAGTAAGTCACTGAGGTATAGGTCAGTAGAGCAGGACTTTCCTTCTTTTTCTTCTATTGTTTTAAGACTTTCTACTTTAAATGCCACAGAGATATGACTAAAATATGGAGCATGCTGTGGAACAGCTCTTTGGATTTTCCATCTCACTGACTCTGCCAAGGAAGTGATCTGGACCTTTGGAGTGAAGTTTTTTCTTTATAAAATATTTAGATTAAACAAGGGCTCAGGATAGGTGTGTATTTTTATGACAGTATTTCCCAACGCAGTTAAATATAATGACTGAAATAAATGGTTTTCCAACACAGTATTGGAGCATGCCTTTATATTCTCTCAGACTTTCTAGTGGTTATAAAATTCATTTTTCCTGCTCTCTTAATAATTAAAGACTAATGCACACGATGTTATTGATGTAGCCTTTATTTTCTCTTTTTATTAGATTGTTGATCCTATATTTGATTATTCTTTTAATAAACATAATTTTTTGCTTCAATCATCATTTATTAAGAGCCTACTACTTTCCAGGCACTATTTATAAGGTGCTACAGGAAAACTGTGCGTTAGACATAATGTTTTTCCTCAAGTTGCTTACAGCCTAGAGCAGATAACAGGCTTGTGATTCATTAAAGTACAGTGTACTAAGCAATATGATAGAGGTAAAGACCAAGTACTCTAGCGATATAAGAGGCCCACCTTACTCAATTAGGAAGTACTTTCCAGAAAAATGATGCTAAGCTAAGTTTTGAAAGAGTCATCCCAGTTTTCCAGAAGGGAGATAAATGGAATGAAGATAAGCCATATCGAAAGGAATAGAAATAATATGTTTATGAGTTTGGGTTTTATCTTGAATACAGTGAGAAACCACTGAAAATTTTAAGCAAAAGAGAGGCAAAAGTCAGGTATGCATTTTAGAGAAATTCTTTTAGTGACCCTGTGGAAGGTAGATAAAAGGGAGATGACCTGGAGCAGGCAGACTAGAAAGGAAGTTTCTGGAGTAATGCAAGCTAGAAAATGAAAGGGTTGCTCTTAACCACATGGCTGGAAGACAGCATGGTATAGTGGCTAAACACCTAAAATCTTACATGATGTTTGGATGTTCAAAAATTTATATTGAACAGTTTCATTCAGTTAAAAGGAAAATAAATCCAATCAAGATACCTAAGCTTAGGGGGGACTTATGGTAAGCAGTGGGTGTGTGACAGGAACTCATACAGCTTAGGAACTGACTCCACTTGCCATCTCTGTAAAAGGCCTCCTGGTCTCTCCCATTCACAGTTTTGCTCCATTCTCTTTTTCCCTTTCAATCCTTCTCTTACTAATTTCTACTTCATAATGTCTACTTGCCTATGGCCATCACAGCTTCTCAGGCCTCATCCTATGTAATGAATAGTCATTTCCTCCTGCTGAGTGGGAAAGTCTGTCAGTGTTCCCTGGGTCACGTTCCCTAGCTTACTCTGCAGCATTTTAACTGTCTCCAGCCTTGGAGTGACAGCATAGAGGGAGGGTATGGAAGACAATGGGACCCACCTCAGAGCTTGTGAAGTGAGCAGTTGCCTTTAGAAGGGATGATGGAAAGGCATTCCCAGCACCAGTGGCGATAAGACTTCAGAAGGGACATATTCAAATGAGAGTTAGAAATTCAAATCAGCCAAATGTAATGATCCATTAAATATGAAACATAATGAACAGGGAGTTTTTCGATGTGAGCCATTGAATAACTAGTATGCCATCTGCCCAAAAAGGCAAAATAAAAAGGAAGGTCTTGAGATGAGTTTAAATTTGGACTTGTGAGTCAACCTTGTAGGAAATCCCAGTAGGTAACTATATATACTATTTAGCTTTCAAGGGATGTTTGGACTGGAAGTAGCCATTTATGCCCACTCTCTTTTTTTGGCTTCTGAAATACTCTTTTGCTTTAGTCTTCATCACTGCCTCTTCTGTCTCTCTCTGTTGCCTACTCTTCCCTCTTCCTTTATGTGATCTTTTTAGAGGGTCCCATGTATCTAAAAGCCCAGTTCTGTTTTGTTTTGTTTTCTTCTTTTTTATCTTCTGTACATACTCTTCCCTAGATAATCTCTCCAAATCCTAAATTAGTAAATACCATATTTATGCTTGTGTCTTACAAAGTTTTATCTTCAAACTGACATATCCAGTTACCTACATGACTTTTTTAGGTAGCTATCTCATTGACATCTCAAGCTTTTATTTGAATCCCAAATAAAAGGGCCCACCCACCTCCTGTCTTCTTTGTCTTATTAAATAACACTGTTATACTCTCATCTATACAAGACAGGACTTGAGGAACATCCTTAGTATTATCAAGCCAATCCCTTTCACAATGTCTATCAATTCCATCCCCATAATGTACCATGACTTAATTTGCTCCTTTCTACCTCTATTTCTGCCACTGTAGTCAAAATGACTATCAAAGAACTTTTTAAATTTAACTCAATGCCTTCCTATTTCACTTAGAATAAAGTTAAAGCTCCAACAAAGATCAAATGATGTACCCCTCTATCCTTACTATATGCTCCTACCCCACTCTATTCTAGCTACACAACAAGATTCTTCCCTTTATGGCTTCTGTTCTTGATGTTTCTTCCACCTCAAACAATCTTCACTGGACTGGCTCCTTTGAATTATGTGTCACAATTGAATAGAAGGATCTTTCCTGTGTCCAATACAAAGTAGTCCTAATCCCATCACTGTCATATTAATGTCCTTTTTTCTTTTTCTATAGCACTTTACTCTCTGAAGTTATCTTCATTTATTTATTTGCTTCTTTAGGGTTGGTTTTCCCATACCCAATCACCAGAATTTAAGCTTCATGAAATAGAGATGTTGCTTGTTATTCCTGTATCTTTACTGCCTACAGCAGTGCCTGGTACATGTACTATGTAAGTTGTTGAATGAATGATTTAATTAATTAATTGATTTTTGCAAAAGACTCTGAACAGGTCTTCTCATTTCCATTCTTCCCTCTATAATTCATTTGTCATAAAAGACCAAAAATTATCTTTTGAAACTATAAAACAAATCACATCCCTCCACTAATTTAATCTCTGATGGCTTCCCAGTGTGCTTAAAATAAGATCAAACCCAGTATGTTGGGTTTTAGTGCTGCTCTCCTTGCTTGTTACAATCCACTGGCTTCCTTTCAACTCATTAATCATACGAAACTCTCCTCTGCTTGGAATGTTCTTCCTGATGTTCTTTGCATAAGTATTCTCTTCTCTTTCTTTAGATTTCTGTGTGTTATTTCTTCAGAGATTTCCCCTGATCTCTACTTAAAGTTTCCCTTGTTTTTTTTCTTTTTCTCAACCTCTAGTGTGTTTCCTTCATAGCATTTACTAGTTTTCAATTAGTACAGTTATATGTGTGTATATTTGGTTTTCATCTGCCTCTTCCACTAGCATGTAGGATGATCAGGATAGCAATAGTTCTGTCCTTCTGTTTAGTATCCTTAGTACCTAACATGATACTCAGTATACTGATGATACTCAACAAATATTTTAATTTAAATGATATGAAATGGTAGGAGGAGCTCTTAGAGTAAAAGAGATTACCCATGATCCCAAACTAGAAACTTCTAACTAAATCCAGTGTTAAGATGCACTTTTCAGCGTGACATGAATACTACAGTTTATCATAATCCTCATCTAGGTGTGGTATTAAAATATTGTAAAAACAAGTGAGGTCTTACATCAATTAGAAAGGACATATGAGCACCTTGCTTTGTCAGATATGATGCTTTTGTCAGATTTGCTACTACACTTTAGGAGTAGTTAGTGATCCAAGAGGTTGCTGGTTCACAGAAATATCCAGGAAGACCAGGGGAAGAGAGCTTGAGGAGGAAGGGGGAAATAGGCCTTTAGGACAATGGATATTTACCAACTTTTATGGAAGAATTTCAATATTACTGGAGATACTCCACTGCTATCATCTCTAACCGGGCTCTTGTAGATATTTGGGTTTGTGACCCCTCCTGGTTTAGAAAAAGAAGAGAGTAGAGAACAGAATCCTAGATTCATCAACATTCAAAGAGTAGTAAAATCAAATAAACCTAGAAGGGGGCTTTCTTTCTGGGGTGGAAAAAAAGTAGTTCAAGTGGCCAACTGAATCAGTAGATAGGGGTATAGAATTGTTTAACTGCAGGGCGTTGGTGACTCCAGGACAGAAGTTTTGATTGCCCATGAGGTTGGAGATCAACTTTCAGTGGAATGAGAAGTGGCTGTAGACTACTTGGTAGGTATATCAAAGAAGGAAGTGGTGGGCACACTCTTCTGGGGCATAAGGAATGAGGAATTGTATTGTCTTTGAAGAATTTCTAAACAGCAATAAAGGTGACCAAAGTCTGTGTGCTTTTTAGTATCATCATCCTCTGGCAATTCCCAACAAGCTTAAGGTCAAAATTTTCCTCTCCCCAGTTACCATTCTTAAAGAGAGGGGTCGTGTTACAGCTAGAAGAGGGCATAAGAGGATGACTTTATAAGACTAGAGAGACTTGTAAATGTTTATATAATAAAAGGAAAGGATTAGCCTAGAGGAAGTGTTTCAGCAGAGTAGAGGTTATAATCACTAAAGCAATCTGAGGGCATACAGAAAGCACAAAATACAGGAGTGATTTAGCCTTGAACAAAAACAGGGCCTTTAATTCCTGGGGGAAGAATCTTTGATCCTTGATTCGTAGTTGTTTCTTTATGGCTAAGTTACAGATCTCTTTTATTTTTTAAATTAACTAACACATTTTGATTATATTATTAAGTAGTTATTCTTATATTCACTTTTGAAAATAACATTGATGTTTCAATAATAAGGTAAATATACCAGGTGTGACCACTTCTTACTTATTTCAAAGATGTAGAATAACTTCAAATGAATTGCGTTAATAGATATATTCTAATTTCTGTCATGAAATTAATGTATTCTGAATTTGCACTTATTTCATACAGGTAACAAATACTGGGTGTTCAAGGACACAACCCTTCAACCTGGTTACCCTCATGACTTGATAACTCTTGGAAGCGGAATTCCCCCTCATGGTATTGATTCAGCCATTTGGTGGGAGGACGTTGGGAAAACCTATTTCTTCAAGGGGGACAGGTCAGTACACATTTCACATGAGGCAAACAGTTAACTAATGTTTAGAGAAATCAACATTTGTAGTCTATCATAGGCATGTACTGTTTGTTGATGGAACGTCTGTGTGGATATAAACACAAAAGTTAATGCAGTAATATTTAAGATTAATCCTTCTCTAATATATTCAACTAATGTGACTTTCTTATGAATGTATATATGGAGTATATATTCTTTCTTTTCCCCATAATCATAACATGCCTATAAAGCTGTGTAGGCAGTGAATATAGGCTTCCTTGCAATGCATTTTGTTGTAATTTTACTTTATTTAAGAAAGACATGCTTTTTAACACATAATGTCTGTGTTTTCACACTCTAAGTTAAATTTTTACACTTTTCACACTGTCAATAGTGAACATATTCAAAGAATTTCCGTTTAGATGCAGGTTCTATTTCCTAAGAAGCTATCTAGTTAGATACCAGAAAGCAGGTGTTATGAACTATAGCCAGACTATCACTGGGATAAGAGCTTTTAGCTTGAAGTGTAGTATTCCTTTCCAGCTATTTTACTCTCTCTTATTTTTTTTTTCCCTTTTGTGACATTGCTAACAACATTCACAAAATGTAAGTGAATTGTTAGTCTTATAACTTACAGAAGCTAATGGTATATACCTAGCTCCACTCCTGTCCATTTTTTGACAGATATAACTTATAAAACTTATGTAAGTTAAAGGCTGCATTTTGTGTTAATTTAAATAAATATTAAGCATAAAAAGTAATATAAATAAAATCAGATTTTAGTTACACTATTACTAGCTGGGTCATAATGTGGAACTCATAAGGAGCCTTCATTGTTTGTAGAATGACTTAAGTATGCCATTGTATTGCCTTTTACAAGTAATTTTTTTTAAAAAAAAAACACGTATAAACAGGCTTTAATGTCCAACATACCAGTATCAAGTTTGCCTTATTATCTTATCATAAAATAACCCTATAAAATGTTTCGAACTTAAAAAAAAGGAAGAATAGAAACTTAATTTTTAAATTTACAGTTTTTAATTGCGAATGATGTTAAACATTCTATAGATGGTCCCCATGGATATGAATGTACACTTCTAAATTTATTCTGCTACTAACTTTATATAATATACATTATATTATGTATATATATACTCTAATTATATATATATATTCCTATAACAAAATGTTCACAGGTTTTAATTGGCTAGAGTAAAGTTAAGTCTTTGCTAAAATATTTCTTACAAAATCACAAACAAAAAAGATCCATCAAACAAAACTTCTATTAAGGAGAAGATGCTACTTACAGCCACACAAAGTATATCATGATGTAAGTGTAATAGAGAATGAAAGGAGAAGAATGAAGAACTTTATTGCCACAGCATAGTGAAATAAATAATAAAAATAAATCTTCAAACTTATGTTTTTTAAAATGCTATAACTGTTAAGGTTGTTAAATTCCCCAGCTAATTTTAATTGCTTGAATGTACTCTTTCAGGATTAGGTACAATATACAATATGGAGTTACTTTTTTTTTCTTTTCTTTTTTTTTTTTTTTCTTGACAGACAGGTAGAAATGAAAGTCCAAGGAGACAATTTAGAGAAGTTATCTTTTATGGGACAGAAAATGAAAGCTTATCTCTCATAAAACATTTTTAATTAGAGGAGTTTCGTAGATGATGAAAACTGCCATTTCATTATCAGACAGCTCTTTTTTCCACATATGCAGGGATTGTTTCTAAAATGTTTCCATTCTATTCAAATTTCATATCAGTGAAATCAATGAATATTCAATGCCAAATTTATAATAAAGACTATAGTAAATGGGAAAAGGTTTTTAGTTTATTTGCTTCCTACTTGAAAAACTGCATGCAAAATGTGTAGAAATGCTTTTATTATTTTTAAGTTCTATTTAAATAACTGTGGTTTTATGGGTTTTAAAAACATTGAAAGCAGGAATCCAATTAATATCCCTATGTGTGTTCTTATATAGGATATCATGAGTTACAGAGGTTTTATAAAAAGATTACTTTGCATTTATATGATTTTATAATTCCAGAGTCACTACATTTATCAATACATTCATTTTAGATTTTAAAGCAGATGGACAGGGAAATGCAAACTAAAACCAAATTGAGATATCACCTCACCCCAGTTAGACTGGCTATAATCAAAAAGATGGAGAATAACAAATGCTAGTGACAGTATGGAAAAAGGGGTACACTCCTGCACAGTTGGTGGGACTGTGAATTAGAACAACCACTATGGAAAAAAGTATGGAGGTTTCTCAAGCAACTGCAGATAGACCTTCCATACGATCCAGCAATCCCACTTCTGGGGATATACCCAAAGGAATGGAAATCATCATGTTGAAGGGATACCTGCACTCCCGTGTTCATCACAGCTCTGTTTACAATAGCCGAGATATGGAACCAACCTAAATATCCATCAATGTATGATTGGATAAGAAAACTGTGGTATATATACATCATAGAATACTACTCTGCCATAAGAAAGAATGAAATTCTCCCATTTACAACAACATGGATGAGCTTGGAGAAACTTATGTTGAGTGAAATAAGCAGAGCACAGAGAGATAAATACCACATGTACTCACTCATAAGTGGGACCTAAGAGAGAAAGAAGGAAGGAAAGAAAAACCACAGTGGTGTGTTGGACTTCCAGAGGGAGAGAGCATACCTAGGGATACAAAGTGGAGTGGGGGAAAGGGGGTTAGGGAGGGAGGTCGGGGATAATTGGGTGGGAGACATGGGGCATAATCACAATTTGTAGTAATGGGCATGCTGCAAGTATGGATCTGACCATCACATCTTGGGCACGAGTGGTGACAATTAGCTGTGTACTCCATGAATATTCATAACCCATAAAAAAAAGTTCTATGCAAAAAAAAATAATCTTCAAAAAATAAAATAAGATGAAAAATAAAGTAGATGGAAAAGACATTCAACTATCTAATACAAACAGAAACAATTTGGTTATCACTTTTATATGAAAATTTATTTTTCCTTTCCTCTTTTCTCCCACTGCCATCTTTCAGCTTAATAAATAAATAAATAAACAAACAAACAAACAAATAAATAAATAAATAAAAGAAGTTGTGTTAATAGTGTTTGATATTTCTAAAGCAAAGAGCAGAAGGGATTTGAGAGAGAATCTAATCCAGGTGTAAGAAACTCAGTTGCGGGCACGGCGGCGCTCCTGCCAAGGGTTTGGATCCCACATACAGACCGGTTCCCGCTCACTGGCTGAGCGAGGTGCGGGCGCAGCACCGAGGTTTGCGATCCTGTTGCCGGTCCCGGTCTGGTACGGGCGCGACACTGAGGGTTGTGATCCGTTGCCGGACACGAAAAAAGACAAAAAAAAAAGGAAAAAAAAAAAAAAAGAAACTCAGTTGCTCAAAGGGATTAGGTGAATAACATATATACAGCACTACGGGGTAGCACAGTAGTATATACAGCAATAGGAGTGATGGGTGCTGTGGTAAGCTGGAACATGCACATACTCTAGAAAAGCATTTAAAATCAGGATCACTTACAATAATTGGCTAAATAAACAAAGCACATCTTTAAATTAGATTTGGTCCAGTTGCTGCCATATGTCAGCCCTGCACGTTATCCACTTCCTACCAAAATCTGTACACCCTCAATTATACTCCACAGGTGTAATTATATAACCTCAGAGTCACAACAATTATTAATACATTTATTATAGACTTAACTGCCTACCTGTCTAACTACCTTTCATGACAGTATGAATATGGGAGAGCCCCTTCCATTCTCAATAGCTCTGATGCCTGCTTCCTTAAGATTTCTTTACCAATCCTGGGCTAGCCATCATTCAGTCATTCAAAAATTATTTTTGAGCACATACTATGTGACATATGCTAGGATACATTAGTAGAAAAGACCACAAAGCTCCAATCCCAAGACCCTGACATACTGTCAGGGGAGACAAATTATAAACAATAACACGTAAATGATCCTGATAATTTTCACATTGAGAAATGCTACACAGAAATAAAACAAGGTGATGATGCTGTAGACTCATGAGTGGTAAGGAGTGGTTGAGAAGTTAATGTGGGAGTCGGGGAGGGCCTCACTTTTAAAGGGGACACTAGAGTTGGGACTTATGTAGGAATGAAATTGGATTGTTGAAAAACAGAAAAACTTTATGGCTAAAATATCGTGATAAAGTGATAGAAAAGGTCACACAGGCAAGCAGGCACTAGTTATGGAGGGCCCTATCAGCCGCGGCAAAAAGTTTCAATTTTATTCTAAGTACAATGGGAAGGGATAGGAGGGTTTTCACCAGGAAAGTGACATGATCTTCTATGTATTCACAAAGATCATTCCGGCTTCTGTGTGAAGAATGAATTTCAAGAATGGAAGTAAGGAGGGTAATAGGGAGGCTGTTGAAGGAGTGTAGGGGCACAGGGTGGTGCTGGAGATGGAGCAAGATGTCTGGGTGCAGGATACATGTCGAATGTAACATAACAAGTTGTTCTTATGGCTTGGAGATTAGGGGGAGGAACAAAATAAAGCAAAGGTAACTTCTATGTTTTCCACCTAAATGATTAAGTAGGTAGTACCATTTCTGGAGTTAGAGCCGTCAGAGGAAAGAATATTGAGGGAAGGGGATTAAGATATTGAAATACCCATATTTGGACCGAGATGTCTATTTACACACCAAGTGGAGAAGTCAAGTAGGTAGTTGGTTATTGAGTGTGCATCTGGAAAGGTCAATCAGAGGCACAGATTTGAGAGTAAGGGACACATAAACGGTATTGAAAGGAGGGACCCACATGAAGTCATCTAAATATAGAGATAGCTAAAGATAGTAGATGAAATGATGGTTCTTTAAATAGATCTGTAAATTCAGATTAAAATATCTACTGTTTACTTCATATATGGCATGTAACTCAATTGCTCATATTCCTGCTTGCGCTTTTCTTAATACAGTATAATTTGGTACCTAGCTATCTTCATAGCATTTAGCTTTAAAATGCTGTTTCTATATCATCTCTCAGCATCCTCTCACAAATATATCCAAGACTCTATTTCCATATTTCATTCTAAGCTTAACAGTTGAGAATTTTAAGATATTTTCAAATAAAAATGACAGAATTTAGATTCACTTTGGGTTTTTTAAGTTAATATCACTTATAGTAAAGTAGAAAAATATTTTTATTTCCTCCAGCTTAAGTTGTGTTTTTATGACATAATTACGTAACGTTTGTTTTTAAATCATTCAATAGTACAGTAACAATTTATATTTTCTATTTTATTATATTTTTAAGAATGTTTTTAAAGAGTAGGATTTTGAAGCATTAAGAATGCTTCTTTTAAAGAATCATCTGATTTAAGTCAAAATTCTACTAGAATTCTCTCTCTCTACTGGAGATAACTGATAAATCAGAAGAAAAATCTATAAGATTCATTTATAATGGCTTTAATCATTTACTGACACGTCTGCACAAAATTTCAATTCTTTTCCCACTATTTTACTTAAATTTTAACCCCCCAAAATGGCTTATTTACACAGTGTTTCAATCTGAATATGCCAATTTACTACTCAAATGAATACATAAACCTATTTTCAGGGAGAAAAAAAATCATTGGGATGAGCTTATTTGTTCATGTTTAAATATGTTCAAATATGTTGGAAATTAAAATACAAACCTGGATTTATGAATAAGCCTCAGCACCTTTTATGAGACAGCACTGAATATAGTTAGATAATTGTAATCACATTCAAGTTTACTGGATATATATCAAAGCAGACAACCAGAGGGTTCAAGCCTATGTTGAGTTTTTCAAAGATTGTAAAATGATCCCAAATTGTAGCTTTGCATTATCTGCTAGGAGAGGTAAAAATGCTTTTATTTTGATAAATTTATACTAGAATTATGTTCCTACAAGGGAGTCTAATAAAATTTACATCCTATTAATATTTTCTTGAAATATGATCTCTATGAATCTTATGTTTTAGGCATAAAATAGAGTTGCTGAAAAAAGTATTGGTGGGTGAATGGATGTATGTGTAAGTAAAAAAGGGAAGAAGGAATATTTTGCCCAAGCCATGAATAGCAATTGTTTGAATGAGAGCAGCAAGAGAGTAAGAATGACAGATTTATTACAACAGTGCTGTGTCAAGGGAAATACTGGCAAGTAACGTGGTAGAAAACTACACTAAGCCATGAATCAAAGTGAGTTAATTTAGATTTCAACTATGCCACATTTAAACAGAGCAAAGGTGACTAACTCATTTGTCTTTGGCTAACACTATGCCCAATGCCCTATCATTGACTGAATTGAGTGACCATACATACTAAATCCATGGTTAGGACATTATTGTAGAGAACATTGTAACACGCATTATAGAAGACTGTTGGGGGATTTAAGTGAAATAAGATCAAATAATGTATGTATGTAAATTTACTTTATTGCTACAAAACACTACATACTGTATAGATTTTAATACATGAAGAATATCATAACTACTCAGAAAAATAACCTGACTTATAAGTACGTAGCAATGTTACTTAATCACAAACAGGATGTGATCCCACTGTCCCCAGGACTTTAAATTATTTCAAACTACTAAATTAGCACTTAAAAGCTAAGTTTAAGTTATAGTTTATGTCACCTAAAAATGCTATTTATTATATGGTGTATCATTATTTAATCTACCATTGAGGGGAAAACCCTGCCAAGTTAGCTTTAACCCTGTATCGATTGTGAGGTACATTCTGATGTTTAGAGATGTAAAATGTGAAAAAAGAATTTGTGTCTTAGGAACCATGAAATAGGGTATTTGACTATTTCCTTGTGAAAGGCTGTCTTTGGTCACGTGTGGGAAGCATTTAGCGTACATGACCGTTGTAAACCCCATTGAAATATTTACTTAAGAGATCTTATTATGAGCATAACCTCTACCACATTAACCATTCTATATTCATTAAGGAATGTTCTGTGGGAAAGGAATATTCAGAAAAAATTAAAATCAGATGTTTCCATGAACAAACTGTGAAAGAAAATATATTTTGGAATTGGAAGAATGATACAGAAGATTCTGCTTCATTGTCTTTTTCAGTCCCAAGTCACCATTTTTTCAGCTCAGTGCTTCTTTATGAAGCTTCTCGTGGTCTGTCCCTCAGATCTGTTCTCATCTTCCATGTTTTGGGACCCTGTGACAAGTACCTGTGACATTGTTTCTCCTTTTGGATAAACTCTGCCTTCCTGGTTACTTTTGGAAAAGTTTCTGGAACAATCATTTTCTCCTTTCCATGTGAACATTGAAGATGAAGGAAGCACTAATATTCCAGATATTATTTGAGTGAAATTTCTAGGAATTTATAGCAAAACGTTCTGTATAAGATCTCATAACTATGTAGATAAAGGATCCTCCATAGACCTAGCACAGAAAAAATATCCAAACTGGAAAATACTCATTTTTCCCCTAATTTCAGGCAAAATAGCTAATTCATGGATAACACAATAAATGTGTCATTTTCCAAACCTGTGTTGTTTAAACACTAGCTTCAGTAGACGGTCATAGATCTGTAGTGGAGAAGAAAAAGCATTGTCAAATAAATTTGGAAAACATATTTGGTGGTGTCAAGTAAATTTGGAAACTTCATTCATGGTGGTAAGAGTAAATTAGACTTTGGAAATCAGGCAAACCTGGTTATACATTTACCTACCATCCACTGGTCCTCCAGGAATTCTCCTCTCTTCGATGGCGATGGTGATGACTATCTTATGGGTTTGTAGTGATTAAAGAAGATAATGCAGAGAGCATTATGCCTGCCCTAACACAGGCAGTGTCACTGGGAACTCCATTTTGTCAGTCCTTTTGAACGTTCAAGATATAAACTCATTTTACTCTTAAAACATATAGACAATAATGAGTGATCCAAAGTAGGGATGTTCATAGTTTGTTCCCTGGGTGTCTAGGGGTTCTGTGAAAGTGGCTCTAGGGCTGCCCTGTGAGGAGATAGGAGCCTGAGAGTTCTGAGTCTTGAGAGCTTTGCTATTATCTTTTTACTGTCTATACACTGAGAACAGCAATCAAAATCTGACCTACAATTTTATTCATATGCCCAATTTCTTCACCAGCAACTCCACTTTGATGTCTGAACATAACTAACACAAAATTCATGACTCTTCAAACCATCCCAGCTTACCTTCTACTGCTTCCTTATTGTACTGAATAGCAATATTATTCTTTCATAAGATCATGCTCAAAATTCTTGAGTCATATTCAACTTCCTTCTCTCTCATATCTCGCATCCAATCCAATCTCCCTTCAAAATATATCCTAAATCCCCTGAATTATCATCTACTCTACAGATGATATCCTAGGCCAAGGAATATTGCAATGACACCCTAACTGGTTTTCCTGCTTCTGCATTACCCCCTTCAATCTATTTTACTCACAGCAACCAGTTTATTCTATTCAATGATAAGGCGTATCTTGAAGATCCTGTGCTCAAGATACATATTACCTTCCTGTCTCTTAGAGGAAAACCTAAGGCTTCCCTGCATTGCAAAGGCCTATCTAATCTTAGGCTCTGGTTCCCATTCTGACCTTGTCTCCCCACTACTAACTCAATTCTAGTCATCCCAGCCTTCTTGCAGACACTCAAGTAATACAACCATGTGCTTGCCACAGGAATTTTCACTTCCTAGTTGCTCTGCTTAGAATGTTCTTCTCCTAAAAACTATATGTGTTGCTCTTCACTTCTCTCTGCTCTAATATCAGTTTATCAGGGAGAACCTCTGTCCACTAATCTAAAATGGCTTTCCTGTATTCCTAGATAACTTTATCTGCTTTGTTTTCTTCATAGCTTTTACCACCTCCTACCAAATGGTTATTTATTGATAAATTTGTTTATTGGCTATGTCCTCACATATCCTAAAGTGTAAGAGGGATGAGAGCTAGGCATATCAGTTTTGTTCAAGGTCGTATCTCTAAGCACCTACAAAAGTGCCACGTACACAGTAGGTATTCAGTAAATATTTGCTGAATGAATAAACGAATGCAGATTCTGCTTAAGATTATTTTTTAAAAGTATACTGCTGCCTAAGAAAGATTTTTGAAAACCTCTGATATATGTATGAATTTAAGTATACTTAGCTAGTGTAACATACTTAGCTAGCATTTTTTATTAATTTTAGCAGACTGAATAATACTCATTTTTAATATATCCAGGATATATATATATAATAATATACCTATTGTTTAGATATGTAAGACAGGAAGCAGAATAAATGCTTTATACCCACCATCTCCAGTGATTTAAATCAGAACCGATGTTCTGCAAACCAGTAACAGGTATACAGGTAACAGTGTCGAGCATACAGCAAGGATTTAATGAATGTGAGCTATTACTGTTTCTATACATAATTTATTTCCATGCACGTGTTGTTGTTATTGTCATTGTTATCCTTTCTAGGTATTGGAGATATAGTGAAGAAATGAAAACCATGGACCCTGGCTATCCCAAGCCAATCACAATCTGGAAGGGGATCCCTGAATCTCCTCAGGGAGCCTTTGTGCACAAAGAAAATGGTATGTAACATATGTGTTATACATTTCATAGGTTTACCAACTATTTTAATAACACATTAGGCTTTTTTAAGTATATGAAATAAAACCGTTGAAAAGTGCCATACTAGAGCTATCTGGTATTATATTTATGTTAGTTTTCCTTCCTGGATTTATATTTAATATTATGTTGTAGACATTTTTTAACCTCAATTTATTTTAGACCACAAAAAAATTAGAAAAAGATACAGGCAATATTTTAATATGGAACTCATGAATAAAATACCTTTGACGTAACCTTACCTATATTTCTATTAAAATTCATGAGGGCCAGCCTGGTGGCGCACTGGAGAGTGCGCTGCTTAGGAGCGCAGCGGCGCTCCCGCCGAGGGTTCGGATCCCATGTGGAGACCGGTTCCAGCTCACTGGCTGAGCGTGGTGCGGGTGCAACACTGAGGGTTGCGATCCCGTTGCCAGTCAGTAAAAAAGACAAAAAGGAAAAAAAAAATTCGTGAAAACATAATAACACCTGATAATAATGCACACTGAGAGTTATAATTTCTCATGCACTCTTTGGCTTTTAGTGCCCCAAAACTAGGGGGATCCCAGCTCAATACAATCACACTAGAGTGAATATATGGTGTTTCAACAGCAAGGAACAAATCTGAGAGCTGCCTATGTTCTTTGCTCAGCATCTCAGAATTTGAGATTCAGCTAGATCCCAAGTGGCAAGGTGGCTCAACCATGGATAATCCATACTCCCCTGTCTGTTGGCATATGTAAAGTGTGAACATATCTCTTCTTATTCATTGATTAGTAAATAGGTATGTCATATTAATAATTCAAAATAAAATTTATATGCAATATTTCAGAACAAAGAAAAAGAAAGACATCATTCTGAAGTAATTGAAAAATAACACAGAATCTTAATTTTTTTAGCACATGAACTATTTTAATTTCCTGTTTCTATGTACAAGGCCTCTAGAATCTGAGACTTAATTCATTGAAAAATAACACAGAATCTTAATTTTTTTAGCATGAACTATTTTAATTTCCTGTTTCTATGTACAAGGCCTCTAGAATCTGAGACTTAATTCAGTTTCTCTGGAAATAAGTCACAATTATACTTAATTAACAAAAAAATCTTCTTGTTTCCCTCCTGACCAGTGATTCTTCAATTCTCTTCCACCTGAAAATTTAATAATATTCATTCAGTATAAATGAGTGCAATAGTGCTGAACTATATATTCTGAACTGTGTAACTCCTTCTTAAATTGTTTCTACAACCATGAAGAAATATAGTTAACATAAAAAACTAATGAAAATATCTAATTGTATTCTGATGTTATGAAAACATAACTGACAAAATACTATCAATTTCCACCTCTATGAAAATTCATACCTGTGTGTGTTGTACAAAACAGGACTGAGAATGCCAGGATCCTATTTCCACAGCATTACCCACTATCTTCCTAACTCAAGGTTAAATTTCATAAGGAGAAAATGGTTTGCTTATATTCGGAATCTCATGGTTCTTTTCACATAGTGAATAAAACTTTATAAAATACAAAGAAACAAAGGATGTTGGGAAAATCAATGCTTGCAAATGCTAAAAACTACAGATGAAAATTCAACATATGTTTATGTCTTCTGGACCTTTCCTGGTTCAGCCCCCTCTTTGATATCTTTCAACAATGACCTCATTGTTCATCTTTCATGAGTCTTCCAATATTCTTTTCTGGTACCCTCACCCTTGCACTCAAAATCTTGTATTACAACAGTCAGCTGATCTTTCCATTATCTTCTCTAGTGTAAACTCTTCTTAGGCAGCCACATAGTAAACATTCAAAAAATATTAGTTGTTGAAATTAATTGTATCCTTTCCACATCTCTAAAAACTTACTTCCTGGGGTGGAGGAGATGTCTTATTCAGCTGAAATGCTTATTCTTGTAGAACAGCAGTTTCAACCAACCTGGAAGGTCTTGGTCTAGTTAGCAAATTCTCCACTTATTCTCCACTGAGATCTCACGCTTGTGGCCTCTTATTTTAAACTCAAATTTTACATCGTTTTTCCCCTTATGTTTGTATATCAAAGATAAGTAAGCTCAAATTATTTAATAAACACATTCATTTTTATAAATTATTTTGATTCAAAGTAATTCCCTATGAGGATAAGCCCATGCACATAACAAATACAACATCAGAGATGAATGAGCACTGGAACAGTTTCTCTAATTCACTTTTCCACCATTATAGGAATCCTCTCCTAATGGTTATTTTAAAAAGAAAAAAGAAATCCACAAGCTTAAAATTCAGCTATAGATTTTTGAAGAATATTTTTCATATTAGGGTGAAATATGCCTTCCTATAATGTCTACCTATTCATATTAATCCCACTGTCTTGACAATGAAATATGCCTATCTGGTGCCACTTATTGAGGGCTCACTCTGTATCAGGTGTTTTACATAAATTCATTATCTAACTTTATTGCTCTGCACAAATATCTCTTTACCAATACTCAGCTAGTTTAAGAAACTTGCTCATGATCATAAAATTGGTAAGATATATATCTAAGGTTTGAAACTAGGATATTCTGGCCCCACTGAATTAGCTATCTCCAAAGAAGAAAAGTTAATATATTTTTCTGTATAATATCAATAAAGTAATTAACAATCCATCATGGCTGGCTTAATTTTTCATTTTGTTATAGTAGGTAAACCCAGGCTTTCTCAGAAGGTAACTGCCTGAGCCATCCTCCTCCTGGTTTTCACCTGTAACCATATTCATTTAACAATTTTCTTGTTTTCCAATACATTGAACTTTCAGAAGGGGAAAACAAACCTAAGGATACTAGAGATGGGGGGGTGGGGAGGGGTATTGGGGGAGGGGTGTGTTGGGTAAAGGGCATAAAGAAAAATCACAATTGTAATAATAATATGCTTATAATAAATTTAACAATTTTCTTGTTTTCCTCCTTAGTTTTTTTTTTTTTTTCCCCCTTAGTTTTTTTTTTTTTTTCCCCCTTAGTTTTTTTTTTTTTTTCCCCCTTAGTTTTTTTTTTTTTTTCCCCCTTAGTTTTTTTTTTTTTTGCCTATTTTTTCTATTTACTTTCAGCCCCCCAAAATAACTACAGTAATCCGAATGAGATTTCATTTGTGCAGAATATGCAGAGTATGAGTGGAATGATTTCTTCCTAGCACTCATTACTCCATGGTGTTTTTTAAACAACAACATGGGTTTTTTAAGTATACTAAAATTGTGGTAAAGAATCACCCCCTCCTTTGTGTTACTTCATTAATTAATTACTGTCAAGCCACACATCTCAGGTATATATAATCTCTCCTTACAAATGCAATTTTTAGGGTAAATACAAGATTCTACCTTAACACTGTTGTATTTCATTTTACTGATTGCAGCCCCACTTTAAAAATAGTTTTGATTCTTGGTCCTGTTGATTTGGTATATTCATTTTCCACCTCCATATTTTCTCCCTGCTAAAATCTACAAATTTTATTCAAACAAATATTTCCACAAGATTTATTCACATTTATTAAACACTAACTTCTCACTAATAAACATGTAAGAGTGAAAATAGAACACATTGTTACTGCCATCAAGAAACATCTACTAAAGTTATAATGCAAGAGCTATGGTGGACTGTGTCTCATTACATTTTTAGGACAAAGCAATAGAAAATTCACCAGTAAAGTCCAGTCAAATATAAGGGGAAAAAATGATCAAGTAATGCATTTCAGCCTCATTCAGACTTTCTCACAAAAAATGAAAATTCAGATTAAAATCTGTGGAAGTTGTTCCTCTCAAAGTTTTACATATTTCTACAAGAATATAATGTCAAAGCTGTTTAAAAAGGCAAAAAAATTACAAATACCTAAACATCCCTTCAACTAACTGACATTTCATAAATGAAAAAAAGAAAACCTCAATTATTGAATGATCTGAATTTTGCAGGATCAAGGTTTCACATATTTCTATTACCAAGTTTTCAGTCTACTTCTTTTCAAATACTTACATTATCTAACTCCTACGGACTAGACTTCTTATTTCTAACAAGTGTGTTCAGTAGCTACAATTCTACTCCCATACGTGGAGTGTGTTACTATGAAAATGGAAGCTTCTTAAGTTTTGTGTGATGCCCAGTAGCTTTATAGTAATTACCTTTGGCTATAGATTAAGAGTGAGAACACTTCCAGCTGTTGGTTTCTAGTTTATAAACATAAGGAGTACATTCACTTATTTTCAAAGTCTGTTTAATTCCAGATCAATGCCGTTATTCAATTATGATTGTCCAATGTACTGTTATTGGCAGGCCCTTAACATTTTTTCATCCAAGCTTGTTGAGTAATTGCATTGGATTTCATTAGCGTGATCAGATACCAACTCCCTGCAGAAAAACTTGAGTCTACATACACCTGTTTTCACTTGGCAAGTTGCTCTGATTGCAAAACTGTCCTTTGAAACTAAAAGCAACACAGATTTTTATGTCATTGAACAGAATGATTTTCAAAATGAAGTGACCTGAAGTGAAGGTCTATACTTTATGAAATTTTTTGAGACACATCAGAGTTCTTCATTTCAGGGGCAATATCTGTCACAGCCTTTGTTATTTAGCCAAGAAATATTTAATGAAAGATGGAAGATCTCTGAAAGACCCAGTCTTATTAGCAAAATCATTGTGTCCAGACTCTAGATCTCGACCAAGATTTCACCAAATCCTGCTTTTACCAAGATTTGGGCATATGATTCTATCTTCGAGCCTCAATATCTTTGCCTGAAAAGAATATATAGTTAATTTTGCCTGACAGAGTAGTTGTGAGGATTAAAAGAGATGGCATTTACTAAGCTTTTGACACAGTGCCTCTTCTGTAATAAATGCTCAATAAAATAGGGGGGAAAACCCTCATTAATAATTATAAACTCTAAATTATGCATTCTATTCAAAATAGGTAGCTCCCAAAGTATAGTTTTTTAGTAATTATAGCATTAAAACATTTCTTCTTGTTTTTTTTTTTAACTTGATCTCAAAATAAGAATTAGATCCAAGTAGTATAGACACAAACAAACTTGACATGAAGGAGCTATGGACAGAAATTAAAAACTGGATATATGCCCAATTCGAAAAACAAAATTTGGAGAGTAGTCCTACAATGAATGTACATGTTTGTAGTTTAGTTGTCAGGAACTTACAAAGTCTATTATGCCATAATGTTTTGGAACATAAATCATATGTATTGCTGTTATTTGAGCTTCCCACAAACTAGCTCCTTCTCTATCAAATATAAGTTACTGGGAAGTATTAAAGATAGAACTGTAGATTTGTTTAAACTCTATTTTTAAAGGAATTAATAGTGGCTTTGAAAGTTTTATGATATATAGCAAGGTGGCACAAACTTAACATAAACTAGGTAATTAAGAAAATTAAATAAAGGGGACAAAGGAGAAGGGAAAAAGTGGTCATGATCTAGAGCCAGCAATGAGATTAGAACACAAAATCCTATAAATATGTATTTATTTCTTAAGATTCCTGGCCGATGAAGGAAAGCATCTCCAGTTTTATGCTTTATGATTTATTATGATTTCTTGTCCAAATGACAAAAGGAAACCTATTGTTTAAGAGGAGCACAATTATTCATGATACTAAAATGATTAGGAATTTCCCTCGAGGTGTTTTCATGGGGAAGCCTCTTCATGATGTATTGAACAGTGTCCTCAATAGCAACCTGAGGACAAACAGTGTTTCAATTCATGGGGCTGGGTTGCAGCATCTTTCAATATAGATTGATATTACCACACTAACAGCAATCCTACAGGCAGGAAAAAGGATAAAGTTCTCTTTCTAGTGTGGATAAGAAGTACCTATGTATAGCATGGTCTCTGTAGTTTTCTGTACATAATATTTCTCTAGGCAGAGCTTTCTGTAGGCATTAGAGAGTATGGTTCCGAGAGCACAGCAGCCAGAGCCATTTTACCAGACTGCTGAGCTGAGAATAGTGTTTTCTTCCTATGAAAATTGAAGGACCTTAAAATACGTCTTTTAAGAAGTGACTTATTTCATTAACTTTTCAATACGTACACAGTTTCACAAATAAGTGGTACCTCTGTGTGTGTTTCCCCCTCAGGCTTTACGTATTTCTACAAAGGAAAGGAGTATTGGAAATTCAACAACCAGATACTCAAGGTAGAACCTGGATATCCAAGATCCATCCTCAAGGATTTTATGGGCTGTGATGGACCAACAGACAGAGATAAAGAAGGACATAGCCCACCAGATGATGTAGACATTGTCATCAAACTGGACAACACAGCCAGCACTGTGAAAGCCATAGCTATTGTCATCCCCTGCATCTTGGCCTTATGCCTTCTTGTATTGGTTTACACTGTGTTCCAGTTCAAGAGGAAAGGAACACCCCGCCACATACTGTACTGTAAACGCTCTATGCAAGAGTGGGTGTGATGTAGGGTATTTTCTTTCCTTTCTTTCTTTTCCAGGAGTTTGTGGTAACCTGAGATTCAAGACAAGAGCTGTTATGCTGTTTCCTAGCTAGGAGCAGGCTGTGGCAGCCTGATTCGGGGCTGACCTTTCAATCCCAGAGGGTTGCTGGTCCTGCACATGAGTGGAAATACACTCGTGGGGAAGCTTCCATGATACACAGTATCTGCCGTTCTTCAGTCCTTTGTCTTTCTTTGTCATTCAGTTTTAGGCCTTTCCTCTGCACGCTCAATGCCCAGTAAAATTTCAGGATTAACTAAAGAAGAGGAAAAAAGAAGAAATGATTCTTCTTAAAGGTTCCTAATATTATTTTCCTTCTGAAGTCTGAGCCCATTTCTGGGGGGGATAAAAGCAAAACAGAAAATTCACGATTTTTTGCTTTAAAGCAAAGGGAAAAAAAAGTTGAAACAAACAACCCACAATTCAACTTTCAGGAAAGTGTGAAGACCCAAAACAGCTTTGTCTCCAAAGAAGATAGCTCTCTGACAGCTATGGAAAGTCTCCTACGCATCATTTTGTCAGGTGGGAGATCTGGAATACACATGCAGGACTTTAGACTGTTGGGACAGCCATTTTCCAACAAACAAGGGGCCAAAATATCTGCAATATAGTAACAGCCTTAATAATACATCCATTTTTCGTTTTATACAGCTGTTCTCAGCTATGTCCTCAATGTTTCATCACATTTATATTCATAGCTACATTCACACAGGACCTTTTAATTGTTTTGAAGTGTTTCTAAACCCCTTCTTGCCACCTTACCTGTACATCATTGTGATAACCTCCCCAGGTTGTATTAGGCCATTGCCCCAGGCCTTCTATTGGTCTGTCAGGAATATTCATTATAAAGCAGAGCAAGAAACAGTATGTCTCTGAAATGGATTACAGAGACAGTTATTTTACAAGGATTTGTGACACTAGTGATACATTGGTATAACCCTTTGAGAACTATCAGATCAGCTTTCAGAGTCTTAGGATTGTCAGTCTTGCTTTCTGGTGAATTATAGAAACAGACAATGGTAAAAACAGTCATAGGTTCAAGATGTTCAGATTCTTAAAGCGGATATCCTGTAATCCCATGTAATTTTTAAATGATTTACAGTACTACATAAATGCATTTATATCAAACAGAAATGATGTTACTTGCCAAAAATTTTCTGGCAAATAAAAAGGTATTTTATTAAGGATCTCGTAAGGGTGAAATTTTATTCAAACAACTGGTTGTAACAGCCTAAGTCTTTCTTTTTTCTTAAACATATTGAATTTCTGTTTTTAAATCCATTGCATGAAAATTCAATTTGCCTTGGTATATGCAGTTAGCATTGCCATTTTAAAAATGAATTAAAATGGTGACTCTGAGATTGCATGAATATCCTCCAATACATTACCTATTGCATGTCAATCATAGTTCTCAAAGGGTTAGTGTGGCTTCTGGCACTTAGCCATACATTTGATCATTGACAGAGCCGAGAGACCACCAAAGCATTTCACTGTTGAGTGTAATTTGTCCTAACAGCAGTATTGTCATTTTCATGTGACCTGCAGAGCAGGTTTGTATCAATATTTTTTTCCTAGAGAAAAGTCAGCAACTGACAGACCTCTTTATTGATTTTTAGGAGCTGCTTCTTGCAGTGAAAGGCTTTACAGCCACTGGGCTGTGAACTTATTAGAGATGGTCAGAAGGAATGCACCCCATGAGTCAGACATTGGCTTTGTGTGAAAGCCAGCTATTGAGGGGATTAGCTTTTGAAACAATGAACAGCTTGCCTTGAACTTGATTATTGATCTGTTGACTGTCATTAACAACAACTTAAACATTGTCTTCTGTGAAAATTTTCCTTGAAGAGTCCTGTTCTATGTCTTTGCGCCCTTTGACCTTTAACTTGCAAACTGGCACAAAATGAAGGAAATCTGGCGTTGCTTCTCCATTGGATTGTTAATAATTGTTCTCTAAAACCTAGTAAGCATGAGCTGTTTCCTTAGAGTGGAGAGAGAAAGAGTGTTGATGGTGGATCTGCAGATGGACACTTTGCTCTTTACATGCACACTCTAAAAATGTCCTATAGGTAGAAGTGACTTAATTTTCCTTTGATATAATTTCAAGTCTAAATTCATCATTTTAGTACAAATTATAAAAACTATGGGGTGGGGAACCTCAAATACTTGAATGGCCAGTGTGGCTTTTATATAAAGCAGGAATTTTATACTAGTGAAAACTTCTTACTCATTTGCTAATAATACACATTTCCAGATGATTTTTAATGAGTGTAGGTATACATTCTTATTTGGAAATGGATAGTTTGGCTGCCTTGAATTTATATTTATACTCAACATAGCATGAAAATTAGAATGCCTTTTGGTTATACTACATGTTTATGATTTGGTTGGGGAAAATATTTTATAATCATGGGTGGCATGCTGCAAAGCCTTGCAGATTGTTATTTCTTACAAACTGAACATATATACTGTAAAGCTAAGAAGAAAAAAAAAACAGAAAATAGGAATGGCTTTACAGCAAAACATTATGCAATGCAGACTGTATTTTGACAGTATATCAGAGATTATGTGTGAGGGCCAAGAAAGCAAGGACAGAAGACCAGAATCAGCCCTGTAGCTTTACTTCAGTGCTTCCATTCTAGATGATGCTGGTATTATGAAGAGTTAGTCACTGCTGCTGAGCATGGAGGACTATATACATAAGCTTGTTTATACAGTGATTGCTTGTAGGAGGGTTTAATCCTTTTAGGACCTTGATGTCAAGAAAAAAAGATGACTGAAACTATATTTTGCTAAAGATAGAAATGAGGAACTGTGTCATTTTGGGACATGTGCAAATCACCAAGAAACTCCATCAACCTGCATTGAAAATTGATTTTTTTTTCTCTAAAATGAGAAAGAAACTGAATAAGCAATCTATTGCCTCTTTATTCATTCATCACAATATCCTGATTCATCATAAGACTGTAAGTATATAAGGGCTAGAAAATAATCATAGCATTAAGAAGGAGGGAGTCTATCATTATGCTTGAACTCTGGCAAATGTCATGGATAAGTTTTGGGTCATATTTACTTGAATATGAGAGGAGATTTATGTAATAAGAAAAGGCATATATGGCTGCTCTCTTGATTCGAACGTTTTCATTATCAGGCTGTAAGACTACAAAAGATAAGAAAACAGTAAGTACAATGTAATCATAAACACTGGGATTACATTTGTTTATTGTACACCAGGCACTTTGTGTGTATGATTGGTGACTCTTCTTCCACTTGGGGTTTGGAAAAAAAAGTCTCAATCTTATGGGCTAGTGAAAGGGAGAATGACTAACTGATCGAGCACATAAGAAGAGTAATTCAAAAACAATCTGGAATAAATTTCCATGGATCAACAATATAATCTATCAGTTTAGTATCAGCAAAGACATGCAACCTATCAAATATTTTTCAACATCTCATCACTAATAGCATGAAAAGCTCAGACCTAGGGTTTCCCAAATTGAAGTGAAAATATATTCATGCTTGCAAAAAAGAAAAAAATTCTCCTTCTATTATTTTTTTGTTACTTCATTTAATATAAACAGAAATGTAAGCAAGGTAATGTGCTTTACATAAAATAATTATATAGTTTATAGTTTTATTATTTTTTTGTTACTTCATCTAATATAAACAGAAATGTAAGCAAGGTAATGTGCTTTACATAAAATAATTATATAGTTTATAATTTTAATCACATATTGTAATTCTGTATATGATTAACTGTACTAAATGAAGTATTAAAATAGCCAATTGGCTTGAATTCTCTGTAAAGCAGTAATTCCGCATTAGACCTATAGAGAAGGTTGTGAATTTAACTAATGACTCATTTCAGAACAAAGTGTCTGCTGACATGGTAATCAGAGAAGGTAAATACAGATGCTCTTTACAATTGCAAGGTTACATTAGCTAAAGACCATTATATAATACTAGCCAAAACAACAGCTGTTGTAAATCAGAGGGCAAGGCTTTTCTGAATCAAATGTAATAAATTACTAAGTAATGATTACCAAAAAATAATTACTAAGTAATAAAGATACAGACTGGTTTACTGAAATAAGCAAATGTTACTTTTACTAGTCAGCTTGCCTATAATCTTTTTCTATTAACTCATAAGTTGGTTGTTCTATATATTACATAGTTTTTTCATTCCCTTTCTGTGGGTGATTAAAGATAAGAACATTGGATAAGAACATTGTCCAAACTTCACTGGGAGATCCAATATATGGATGATGGTATAGATACTGGATTCTAGGGATAGTAGTATGATATTTACAAGTTTTACATCGTATGCTGATATCTCTAGTATGGTACAAATACACACCCGCACTTTGTGTATCTTGCCGTAGAATAACTAGTGTGTTCATATTGACTAAACTCAATGTGTTATCTGAAGAGAAATGGACGTTATAATCAAATAGACTGAGTTAAACAAGAATCATGAATAGAATTTTTTTTAAGGTTTTGGAATTATTTCCAGAAATAAATAAAGGCAGTGATTTACTGATAGTATGGAGTCTGTGAGATTGTAGCATATACTGAAACAACCTTGTAAATGGTGATGAGATCTTTTTCAGCAAACAAAGCAAAGAGTTCATTTAATTTTTGATGCTCTCAAGAGCATATTCCAAAGTATCACAGATGTAAAAAGAACATGCCATCTAAACCAAAAATGTAAAATTCAGATGACCTTTTACAAATAGCTGTAAGTACAATGTCACACCATATATGCTATCCCAAAAGGTGTCATGTCCATCATATTAGGGGATCTAACAATTCCATTGGATTTCATGTACCTTCATGATATTGATTTATCGTGACCACAGCAAACAAGCACCAGAGCATATGTATATATATAAGTTACACATTCCACATTGCCTAAGAGGGAACCATAGCTATATCAGAAAAGTGTTAACCATTGTATTTTTAAAATTAGAACTTTATGTAATAAAAAAAGCAGCAACCAGGGATGCCACACCATAAATATAAAAGCTAAATATTATATTTAATAAAGGCAAAGGAAGTGGAGGAGGAGGAAAAAATGAGTCTTTTGTAAAATATAAAAACATAATCTAACACTCCTTAATAATACAACTGGAAATTTTACCTTCGCAAGTGTAGAAATAGTAGAGAAAAATGCAACTTCAAGCTCTTCGCACTAGTAATGAGTATGCAATATTTCAATGTATATATTTTAGCCAGTGGTCACTAGATGTTACCTTGCTTAAACACATCTGATACTCGTGCATTGCCGTTTAGGCTAAAAATGTCAGAGGTAGGTGTTCAGTAACGTCAATTGGAAAGATGTATAATGTTAGAATCCCCTGAGAAAAGCCATTTCCCTAGGATAGAAATTTACCTCAGTAATCACGTAACACAAAACACTTGGCATGGTAGCAGAGAAGTTGCCTTAGTGTTCTAGTCTCACTTGATTCTAACCTTTGTCTTTCATGTACTACTCAAAATCATTTTCCATTTTTCCATTGGTGTAATTTTGCAATGATTTTGAGATATTTGGGGTCAGATTAATAACATCCAATTACAAATATCTCTTTCAATACTTCATACATTGTCTACTTTAAAATTTAAACCAATAGTATAGAAAGCCTAAGAATGAACACAAATTTGACATATATTCACAAAAATTGAGAGAAAAACACTTGATATTGTAAAATTCCTGTCATTTTTCTGTTTGCAGAAGTAGCAGCCTTTGATCTTTAAACACAACTGTGAGCTTATGACTGGACATGACATGCATCCTTTCTTAGAACCATGGTAATTCTTTATACTGAATAAGGATATAAGATCATGAGAAGCTTAGTGCTGTAACAAAGACTTCATGGTCATTCACAGCCAAGGCTTTCTAAGGAAAATGAGGGCATAACCAGTAACTCTTGGTCAGTGCATAAATAAGTACTAAAAGTTACATACGAAAGACATTAATTTATGGAGATTTCTGAGGATTTTATGTCTTTTCAATTTAAAGAACAATGTGATCTAGAATTTATCTTACAGAAATATTAGATTGGGGATAATATTCAAATTAGTAGTCAATGTGTCCTCTCATTAAAGGGTACACTGAACAGTATAGAAAAATACATCATAAACCAGAAAGTTGTGCTGACTCACATCACTTTGCCATGTGCTCTGCTGTAGAGTTGGATTTATATGCCCTTAAGAAGGGAGAAAAATATATATAAATATGAAAATATTATAATTATATCATATCTCACTACTTAGCTTCAGAGCAAGATGTCGTTAACCTTTATTTCACATAGAAAAACCAGAAGGAGAAATGGTGAACAAGAATAAAATGATAAACTTTTTGACTTATGGAGATGTTAGGTGTGAGTATTTTATCCACTAGTTTTTATCCATGAAAAAGTATCAAGCACGATACAGATATTTCTGTGGAATTTGGTCTGTAGGTAGATTGAATCCCAGGCATAATACTTTTTAATATGGGCCTTTTTATACATGCCTCATTTACGATGAAGCTTTGGTGAGAGGTGACTGCATCGTAGGATGCTTTTTTCTAGGCTAGCATATGGTGCTGCTTGTACTTGCCACCTTTTATATGAATGTATGTTGCTATGTTGGCCTGTCTTGCCAAGATATGGATGAATAAAGCCTGGTGTTCGCTGTCTATTTGAAAAGTCACTGGGATGCATATTTCATTTACTGTTACATAAAGCCAGTTTGAACTTGTTCCCTCTGTATATTGATGACCTAACTGTGAAGGTAAAACATACTTTGCTTGAGTGAATGATTATGGTGGTTATACAAGAGTTCTATCAGTGTATTTGCTGTCATTGAAATAACTTCACAAAGGCCACATTCATTGCCTGCCTTTTCACATCTCCTTAGTATGTATATACCTTTGCCTGGGTAAAATTAGGTTTTTAACTCTTTTTGTCATTTTCTTTCTTTGTATCTGATATGGAATACATTATTTCCTTATATGTTCATAAATACAAAATTTCCTGATCTTAGTTACTTTACTTCCAAACAAACATGATTTCCAAACAAGGATGTGTATGCCTGGTTTTTCTGCTCCTCCAAATCTGAGATCATTATTTGTTTGCTTTCAGTTTGTAGGCCAAAAGTACAGAATGTTGGGAGGGATAGATCATGTTGTGTTTTCTTATGCAGTCTCTGCCTATATTTGCATTCTTTTTTTTTTTAACAGATTTGATTTTCTCTTCCTTTTGTGAAAGCCAGAATTTAGCCGCATGGTACATTAGAGGTGGTGCCTAGGAAATATGTCTTTGTTCCTCAGTATTTTCCTTCACACGGTTCTTGCAAAGACTTCATCCCTGTAAACTCTACACATATCCCAATCTCTTTGATTGGTTTGTAACTTTTTACAGAGCTAGTCCCCTGAGAAAAGTGAAATGCTGAGTGTGATAGCTGTTATCTGTTGATGAGAGAGCTGAGAAAATTTGTTTTTGGAGAATGTACCTTAAATCCCTGTAAACTCTACACATATCCCAATCTCTTTGATTGGTTTGTAACTTTTTACAGAGCTAGTCCCCTGAGAAAAGTGAAATGCTGAGTATGATAGCTGTTATCTGTTGATGAGAGAGCTGAGAAAATTTGTTTTTGGAGAATGTACCTTAAATAATTATGCAGGAAAATAAATACCATGATATAGTATTCTGTTTAAGGTAAATCATGGGTATGTGTATGCCTAAAACCTTGATTCTTTGTCTATTTCCCTTTATGTGTAAATTACATTTATATATATATGGAAGAGAGATAGAATAAAAGAATTAGGGGTATTATAGAGGCAGCTTTTTGCTGCATTGGTTTTGACTACATCAGCATTTCTATCGTGGACCTCTATTTTCAGGGGTTTTAGAGACTTGGCCATAAAAAAATTGCTTCAGGCTTAAAAGTCTTGAAAGTTTGTTTTTAGGTATCTAATTTTAAACAAATATATCTTGTTTTTATATTATAGAAGGGAAATAAATGGAGTTTACTAGTTCAATTTTGTGCTAATATAACTTTTAATAAACTTAATTTTAAAAAAAACATAAAATCTAATTAGTTCATAGTCTGTTGATGGTTTTTTAAAAGAATCAATTATTGACATTCAAAACTTTGCCTGCTTCATCAGTGTAGTAACCTGTCTTCAAGATGTTTTAAAACTTGTATACCTGTATTAACATTATCTTGATTCCAGTAGTGGATCAGTATGATAATGAATGCAGATTTATAACATCCATATAAGCTATCTAGTAATATAGATTTGGAATGATATAGTATATATGATATATATATTTACTAGATAGATTACGGGAAAAAAATTCCCATAACCTTAGTTTGTCAAATAAATACAATATATTTTTAAAAATTGCCCAGACATTTACCTTTCAGAGTCAGAATTAGACCCAAACAATTGCAAAGGAAAGTTGTTTCTTGAGTAAACAATATACATTTTATAGCTTCTTATGAAAATCATTTCTCCTTTCTATATTGTGGTTATTGGAAATTAAAAGAATTAAAATTAATGCAGACCTTATTTAAATAACATTTAACTGTGAAGCAGAGAGAAATGCCAAGAAATTAAATATTTAGGTCATTATCTTGTAGTAGTCTGACAATACTTTACCTTTATTTTAATTCCCCATGATGTTTTCAGTTATGAAGAGAGTATTAAAATCTAACTTAAAGTTTCTGGATTGTTCACATTATACTCAACACTATTTCATTAAGTTTTTGATAAAGTGTAGTCTTCTGTGTGCAAGGAAAGAAATAAATAGCACATTTATTTGCTGAATGAGCTTTAAGGTTTGCAAGTTGTTAGTGGTTTTTTGTCCACACAGGATTCTATACATTTATATCATCTTAAATCTGGCATATATATTTTTTTTTCAGATAGCTTCTACTGACAAACACAAAGCTTGTTTGTGTGCAAATATACGGCTAAATAATGGTGCTAAAGTGTATTATGACTGTCAGATATAATCAGGCAAAATTTTGTGGTGCTTAAATTAATTTTTTCATTGATTTTATTGATCAGTGCATTGAACAGTGTTTATTCACAAGTTGTCTTCTATTAGTAAATCAAGGCCTCATAGCACATTGTTAAATAAAATGATTGACTAGTCTATGTAACAGCTCACCAATCTCTTTTAATTCCTTATAATGTTGCGTCATTAAAGGTCAAGGGGTCATGCTATTAATCTCATTGCTATAGACCATTAACATGACTGAACTTTTCCACAAAGTACTTATGTTTACAATGCTATAACCCTTTGACTGCTGCGGCAACCTTTAACCACACAAATGTCACAAGCTAGAATCATCAGCATGGTTCTTGCCATGGCAATCAAAGAGTTAAGGGCTGTGCAGTGATTTGTTTTGTATTTATTAATTTATATTTATTTTGTTTCCATTCAAGGAGGGGATTTGGGGTGGGGCAGTTTTTGTCTGCTGTAAGTGTCTTAACCTAGGGAAGGGTTAAATGGCTTTTTATACTATTGCATCTTCTGTATTTACCATCAATTCATTGTGTTGTAATTTAAAAAAAAAAAAAAACTGTCAATAAATAAGAGAACAGAAAAATGGTTCACAGACATTGTGGTTTTACTCAATGAATTATTGACATACATTTATGACCTATATGTAGGATGTGATCTACAGCAGAAACCTTTACTGTCTGTGTTTTCCTAATCAGTATGAAGCAGAAAATGAAAACAAGTAATTTAGTGCAAAATCTCCCGTGTGTTTGCCTGAGTTAATTTGCCTAAAATTAATCTTATAAATTTTAATCCACAAGCAAAAGAGGAGCTCTGAAGCAGGGTAACTAAGAGATTTAATTGCCTGAAGTAATATTAAACTAGCTGCATCAACTGGAGAACTGTTTAATTACTAACTGGATGCTGTAACTGATCAAGGAGAGGAGCAGGAAACGTCACTGCATTAAATATATTTCAGGCAAGTAACCACAAACATAAGATATGATACAATTTCTACAAAGACTTGACAAGAATAAAAGATAACTTTTTGGATAGGTATAATACGTTGTTTAAAGTCATACATTGTGACTATTTAGCTAAATTTAATCAAAGGAATTAATTTTTATGTCAAGTGTTTGGCAAAATCCAATTTAAGGAAATTTTTCCTCTTCTTTCTCTTTTAATGATAGGACTATAGTAAATGGTGGCCATGAATAGAGAACTGACTCACAAAAATGAAGCAAGAGTAAAGATAAATATTTTTATATCTAACATTTTAATAAGCTATCTTGAACACAGAATTAATTGTGAAGTCTTTTTCTGAAAATATCAAATAGTCTCATGTAATCAGTGCTGAACCAAGAGTTTACTGAAAATCAGATCTGATATAGGTCAGTAGTCTCAAAAGTCATCTGAATTTTAGGAAGAATTAGGAAATCATATTGGAAATAAAGCAAAAAGTTGTTCTTTCATGCAAAAATTATGGTACATCTGTGAACCAGAAAATTCATCTTATAAACTTTAATCCACATGCAAAAGAGGAACTCCAAAGGAGGATAACTAAACTGATCACAGAGATTTAAATTGCCTAAAGTAATAAACAGTAGACTATGGTGTCAGAGAACTGTTTTTGTTAACTCCTTGAATTCTTCTTGGGTGAATCCCTGGGAATTTGGAGCTCTATCAAGATTTTAAAGAAAGGCTTAAAGATTAGAATTTTTGAGTTTTCAGAACATATCAAAGAACCTATAAGGTTTAGCCAACCAACAATATGCTTTACTTTTATTGGTAGAAGGGTTTTAAACAGAAGATAACCTTTATGTTTATAAAGCTGTAAGGGTGTTAAATCATAAATCTAAGACAAGAATAACTACAAGAATGCTTCTCCTCTGTTCTTATTATCAAAGAGAGAGAAAAGCTAGAAATCAATCTGACCCAATAGAGAATTTATTTTTCTTACATAGATGTATTTATTCATTTATTTAATATAAAAATACACTATATGATATATGTTGCATAATTTTTGCCACAATCAAGAACCAAATTAGAATAATCACTTCTAGGGGAAAAAAAAATCCAGTTAAGTTTACAGAGAACCTAATAATACATCTAGCAAACGTTAGGAATGTAGATATTATCTACTGAGGTGAAAAATAATGTTGCAATTTTGAAACCTTTTTTAAAACAGTCTTTGAATGGCCATAGCTTCAACTCAATCACATGCACTCTGCCACCCCTGCGCACGAGTCGCCCCGTGTGCCACGACTTCCCCACTGTCCTCCCTCTTCTTTCTCTTCCTTTCCCTTCCCTTCTTCTCTCTCTCTCTCCCTGCCTCAATTGCTCTATTTCTTGAAAGAAAAATGTATAATCCAGTTTTTTCACTCCTTCTTTACTCACTCATTCTTTTCTTCTTATGATTTCTTTGCCCTCACCACCACTCCACTGTACCTATTTCAAGGGACTCACTTTACCTTCAAAGGTAAGTGGTATCTTTATTACTAATTTCGTCTTTCTCCCTCTTTTTCTTACTTTGTCGTTCTCATTCCCTGTCTTCCTAGTATTTAACACTGAGAATTACTCTGCCATTAGTACTTTTACTAGACATCTTTGACGGTAGGCTATTCATTTCTCATTCCTCTGCCATCCCCAGAGACTGGTAGAATAATGCCTGGTTTATAGTCAGCCCTCAGTAAAATGCTGGCCTGTGAACATTTGCATTTCAAGTCTTATCCCCCCACCGTGTCTAACTTTTTAATTTCTTGTGAGTTCACATAAGTCCCTCTACATGGTGTTAACCTCCTTTATTCTACAGTCTCTCCTGGTCCCTCATTCACCACCATGGCTTTAGCTTTGTGGACATGACATGTTATGAAATCCAGATTCACCGTTTGCACTTACTTGCTGTACAAATTAGTCTGGATCTTTCTTTAGCTTCCCAGATTCAGCCTGCTAAATATAAAACTCCTCACCATTCTCTCCCTCCCCCTCCAGATAGACGGGCTTCCTCCTGAATCATCTAATTCCGCTGATGGCACTAGCTGCTCTTCATTTCCTACCCATTAAAACTTCAGTGTTCTTGGCCTTTTCCTTCTCCCTTTGCTGCACGTGCCCCCTTAGACATTTGCCACATCTGTGAATTCTACTTCCACAGGATCAGTGGCATCTGATTTCTCCTTGACATTCTTGCCCTTCATAGGGTGCATTACTTCTTGCCTTCTCAGTCTACTTATCTAATTCAATTTTTATTCTCTCCTTTCCAACCCTTCTGCACATTCCTAGCAGAACAATCTTCTCAAATTAGAGTTTCAGTCATATTACTCTTCTTTTAAAAACAAATGTTTTATATGCAGACCCGCCAAAATCTACTCTGTACTTGTCTTTCAAGATTTTACCTCAGTGTTTATTTTTATACCTAAAAGCATCCAAATACTTGCCATCCCTTATCCATGACTTGCTCATGCTTTCTCTCCACTTTGAGTTCCATTCCACGTCTTTATCTTTCCTGGCCTCATTGAATAGACAAAACTCCCTCATCTTTGAAACCTCATGTCATTTTTTTGCATCCTGTTTTACTTAAGATGACCCCAGTATAATTAATATTACCTCCTTTCCTTCAAAAGTCTCAGTTTTATTAATAAGTCATATCATTAAACTCTTATGCAATTTTTTACATAGAGCTTATGATTTTATGTGAACTTGTTATTATTCCCTATTAATGTCTAAGCTTCTGGGGACTATATACTTACTTTTTTTCCCCTTGTGGTGCAACATCTAATGCAGTGCTTTGAATAAAGGTTTATTGCACTAAATTAAATTGCTTTTTTTTTTTACTATAATTAACATTACAGAAATTTTATTTTGCTTTGTTATATATTCTCTAACCCATTTTCTAGGAGTCTTATGAATAAAGATATTTAAAAGCATTTGTTTCCAAGGTCAAATATTTTAAGCAATTGACTTTGATTATTTCCAAGACCTGACTTTTTTTTCCCCAAAGCTCTTAAAATATTTCTAATTAAATCATAAAGAGATTCTCAAGTTTAGGCTAATCTTTTTATATTTATCTTTTAATAATCACCTTTTAAAGCAAAAGGAAATTCTTCAGCAACAGTATCCAAATAAAATGGTAAGACCTGTGTTTTGGAAGTACCAGTGAATAGAGTAAGTGTCAGGATTTACAGTATTCAAAACATCAAATCCTGCTTTCTCAAACGTGTGCATAGACATCAAAGAAATATTTATTAGTTTACTTACCATGAGGTGGTAGGGCAGATTCTCTTACAAAAGAGACATTATTAAAGACTTTGAAACAGGAGTCTCTTGCCTGTTGAGAGGGAAATGCAGTCCGAATTCTTGCAGGGCTAGTGTTGGGTCTACAGGGCAGGATGTCAAACACAGTGTTCAGTCTGGAGATAACCAAGAGACTGGTGACAGGAGTTCAAATTGGAAAGAGCCAAATCGAGAATAAAAGAGAGGACACAGATAAACAGTTCATGGGCAGGAAAAGAAACCATTTTTAAAAATTATTTGTTGCTTTGAACAGTTATTATTGGGCTGTTATACTTACAATAACTTTCAGCAGAGAACTCTATAGACTTTACCTGGTGTGTGACATGCCTCTCGAAGTTACGGCAGCACTTTCAGGTCAAATGATGGATCAGGCACAGGCATATAATTTCTTTCTCTCCAAAGCCCTACTAAAACTAGGGCTTTAGTTTTTCTTTTAAAGAAAAGAATTTTCTTTCTTTTCTTTTCTTTTTTTTTTTTCAAAGACCTAGGAAAAGGGAGTATAAAAAATGAGACAATAGCAACATTTGGGAAACTGAAAGCAAGTGGACTTCTGGTGACTGGCTTAGCAAACCCAAGGAAACCAAATCATAAACTGGCAGGAGCAGAGAACAAACCAAAAAATGAGACAATAGCAACATTTGGGAAACTGAAAGCAAGTGGACTTCCGGTGACTGGCTTAGCAAACCCAAGGAAACCAAATCATAAACTGGCAGGAGCAGAGAACAAACCCAACATACATCACATAGTATGGTGAAGGCTTGGGGAGTGATAAAATACCTTTGGAAATGGGGTGAATGGAGTTGACTAAATTAAGAAAAATTGAAAATTGTTTATAAGGAACAGTTAAATACTCCAGATCCTGTCCAGGCTTCTCTGACTTTGGGCAACATCTGCTCCTCTCTCAAGCCAAAAACTCAAAGGTTCGTTCCGTGGAGAGGATTAAAGAAAGTCTCTGAATAATAAGGGAAGGGCAGTGTTCTGTAACAATAACGAAAAGTGATTGAGTTCTCTGTTGTTTTGAATGCTGAATTTTGAGACCCACCCAGACTTCTTCCTCTGCCTCACCACAGGAATGTCAGCAGAAAGGTTTGTTGTTGTTGTTGTTGTTGTTGTTGTTGTTGTTTTTGGCTCTGTTTCTTTGTTTGCTTGTTTGTGTGTTTTCCTCTAGGCAAGAAAATGGAACACTCTTCTCTGGTGAAACTGACAACCCAAAAGAAAAGATAAAATTTGGTAAACAGGGTTTCCCCAACAAATGGCCAGTACAATTGCCTTTTATTTAAGTTCATACTGACAGGTCCCACCCATGTAGTCAGTGTTCCCAGTCGGCTTTTTATTTCCCCCTGTTAAACATTATAGGACAACCAACATTTTCTAGGCATTTGAGGAAAAGTGTAAACAGAAAGGTGGAGACCAAAACAAACAAACAAACAAACAAAATAATAGGACAGATTACAGAGAGACAAAAAAACTTTAAAAATTATCTTTAATCTCCCACAGAGGAAAAAAAATAACTTTTTAAAAACTTTTGCTTGAAAATTAAAAACATGATAAAAACAATGAAATACTCAATAGAGAGGCTTAAAAGGTAAATTTCTTAAATAATACAGCAAAAAGAGGAAAATATGAAAAAATTACTAGAGCAAAATATTAAAAATTTAGAGGACAGATCCACAAGCCCAGGAGGCACAACATTCAAATAATTGGAGTTCCAGAAAAAGAGAACAGAGAAAATAAAGGAGAGAAATGATTATCATAAAATTTGATAATACTTTCTAGAATTTAGAGAGTTGAGTTTCCAAACTGAAAGGGCTTAGAGATGTCCAGAATGGATGAAAATAGACACACAATAAGATATATCACTATGGAAATTCAGAGGATTAGAGGATAAAGAAAACAGTTTACAAGCTATCAGAGAAAGGGTAGAAAATTCACTTACAAAGCATAGATATATCACTATGGAAATTCAGAGGATTAGGGGATAAAGAAAACAGTTTACAAGCTATCAGAGAAAGGGTAGAAAATTCACTTACAAAGCATAAAGAATTAAAATGCCCTAAGATTTTCCAAACTAACACTGAAAATTTGAAGACCATAGAGTGATGTCTTCAAAATACTAAATGAGAATTACTTTCAATCTAGAAGTCCATACACAGGCAAATGTTCATTAAATGTAGAATAGAATAAAGACAGGCAAGTCCTCAAAAATTTTTCCTGCTAAGTTTTATATATATAAAAAAAGAAGAGTGTAAATAAAAAGAAAGAATTACAGGAGTTATTTAAGAGTATAGTGAAGAGCACTTCCAAGATTACAAGCGTGCAGGAGGCACGAGAGACAACCAGTTCATATTGGAGCAGCACAATGAAGAAACAAGCATGTTAAGGACTTTCGTACTCATGAGTTTTGTCATTGTATCATCTTTTTCAACTATGAAGATACTGCAGGATGTGCTCCATTAAAACAAGAAAATAAATTAAGAATAGGGACACACAAGATCTAAGTAATAGAGAATCCATTTGGGGGGAAAGAAATTTCCTAAATAACAGCAAAAGTAAATCTCAGCCGGCCTGGAGAGCAACTAGGGCAAACAGGAGGATGAGTGACTCCAGTATGTGTGTGTGTTTTTTATGTGTGTGTATCATTTATACACACACAAAATGAAACACAGTACACAAATGAAACCAACGCACTCCCAAACGACGCACTGGAGCAGTGCGCCACCGGGCTGGCCCTCCATCCCTCTTTTGCAGCCTCTATGGTACCTCAGAGAAAGAGGGGAGCCATGAAGATCTTGGCAACTGCTTTTCAATGACACTTAGCCCTTGCCTTAGGGTGATATTTAGTCAAATGTTTTTGGAAGATAACAGCTTAGAGATGATAGGCCTTTCAGTTCTGAGTGTGAGAAATATTCTTCAAAGGAAAGGATCAGTGGGGTAAGAAATAGTCAGTAAAATTAAATTAAAACAGGATGTCAACCAACTGTGGGTCATTTCCCGAATAAGAAAGTGAAAGGTAAGAAATTGAAGAAATAGGTAAGATCTAAGATCAGAGAAATTTTTTATGCTTTAACATCAACATGTTATCTGTCAATGTAATGATGTTACAGTGAAATTATAAATTATTTTTTCAAAAAAATGATTATTGACCCATTTGTCTTTTCATTCAATATTAATTGAATCTTTGCTACATTTCAAATATTTGCTAGGACAGAGAATATGATGTTCAAAGTCAAGTAGGGGAGTCAAATTTGCTTAAATTATTATATCCCATTGTAATTACTATATTATATAGTATAAAATACATAGCACAATGTAACAATGTATATAATATGATATAATGTAATAAATACAATCATATCATGAGGGATGACAGATGGCAGTTCTATTTAGGATGATCAAGGAAGACTTTCTAAAGGTAATGTATGAGAAAAAAAAGTAGGAGGTTAACAGGTAAAAAGCAGGAAAGTAGCATTTCAGGCAAAGGGTACAGCTTATGGAGAGTGGGAGAGCATAGCACATTTGAGGAACTGAATTATTCTAGAACTGGAGCACAATGTACATAAAGGAGAGTTGTGAAAGGTAAATTCAAAGATACAGGCAAGAGTTAGATCATAAAGACATTTGATGCCTCTAAGTCTTTTTTCACCCAGCCCACCTGGTGATGCTGTAAGCTACCTATTAACACCCCCCTTTTTAAAATTTAATTTAATTTTGTTTTACTTCTCAAAATCGTTGTACTTGATTTTCATGCCCCTATACCCATTCCTCTCCACCCTCTCCCCGCGCCCCCCCCCCCATTGTATCTGTGCGCTTGTGTTAAATAGTTCAAGGAATTTTTGTGGTTATTCTGTCTTCTTCCCCCACCCTTTATGTGTTTGTGTGTTTATTTATTAATATTTAGCTCCCACAAATAAGTGAGAACATGTGGTATTTCTCTTTCTGTGCCTGACTTGTTTCACTTAATATTATTTTCTCTAAGTCCATCCATGTTGTTGCAAATGGCAACATTTCATTCTTTTTTACAGCAGAGTAGTATTCCATTGTGTAGATATACCACAGTTTCCTTATCCACTCATCAGATAATGGACATTTGGGCTGGTTCCAGCTCTTGGCTGTTGTAAATAGAGCTGCAATAAACATTGGAGTACAGGTATTCCTTCAGCATAATGATTTCCATTCCTCTGTGTATATTCCCAGCAATGGGATAGCTGGGTCATATGGTAGATCTATCTGCAATTGTTTGAGGAAACTCCATATCATTTTCCATAAAGACTGCACCATTTTGCAGCCCCACCAACAGTGGATGAGAGTTCCTTTTTCTCCACAACCTCTCCAGCACTTATCATTCTCAGTCTTTTGGATGTTAGCCATCCTGACTGCAGTGAGATGGTATCTCAGTGTGGTTTTGATTTGCATTTCCCATATATTGAGTGATACTGAGCACTTTTTCATGTGTCTGTTGGCCATTCGTATATCTTCCTTTGAGAAATGTCTTTTCAGCTCCTTTGCCCATTTTTTAATTGGGTTATTTGCTTTTTGTTATAAAGTTGTTTGAGTTCCTTTTATATTCTGGATATTAATCCTTTGTCAGATGTATATTTAGCAAATATTTTCTCCCACTCTGTTGATTATTTTTTTACTCTGTCGATTGTTTCTTTTGCTGTGCAGAAGCTTTTTAGTTTGCTATAATCCTATTTGTTTATTTTACCTTTAGTTGCCTGTGCTTTTGGGGTCCTGTTCATGAATTCTGTACCCATTCCTATTTCCTGGAGTGTTTCCTCTATGTTTTCTTTAAGGAGTTTTATTGTTTTAGGGTGTATATTTAATTCTTTAATCCATTTTGAGTTGATTATGGTATATGGTGAAAGATATGGGTCTAGTTTCATTCTCCTACATATGATTATCCATTTTTCCCAGCATTTGTTGAAAAGGCAGTCTCTTCCCCAGTATGTAGGCTTGCTGCTTTTGTCAAAGATCAGATGGTTGTATGCATATGGGCTAATTTCTGGATTCTCTACTCTGTTCTGTTGATTGTGTGTCTGTTTTTATGCCAGTACCATGCTGTTTTGGTTATTATAGCTTTGTAATACAGTTTAAAGTCAGGTAGTGTTATGCCACTCCTATTCAACATAGCATTGAAGTGCTAGCCAGAGCAATCAGAGAAGAGAAGAAAATAAAGAGCATCCAGATTGGAAAGGATGAAGTCAGGCTGTCCATTTTTGCAGATGATATGATCCTATATATTGAACAGCCTAAAGCTTTTATAAAAAAAACCTCCTAGAGTTGATAAGCAATTTCAGCAAAGTTGCAGGGTACAAATTAACACACAAAAATCAGTAGCATTTCTATACTCCACCAGTGAACATGCAGAAAAAGAAATCAAGAAAGCTAGCCCATTTACAATAGCCACCAAAAAAATAAAATATTTAGTAATAAATCTGATTAAGGATGTGAAAAATCTCTATAAAAAGAACTACAAACCACTCGTGAGAGAAATTAAAAAGGACACAAGAAGATGGAAAGATATCCCATGCTCTTGGATTGGAAGAATTAAAATGTCCATATTACCCAAAGTGATCTACAAATTCAATGCAATCCCCATCAAAATTCCAATGACATTTTTCTCTGAGATTGAAAAAGCTATCTAAACACTTATATGGAACAACAAAAGACCACACATAGCCAAAGCAATCCTGAGCAAATAAATAAATAAATAAATAAACCTATTACCCCTTTAAATGCACTTGTTTTGGCTAAAGTCAGGCAGAGTTGGCATGCAACTAAGACCTCTGACTGAAGTGGTTGTTTTCAGTAGTTCAGGGGAATAGAAGGACCACAAATTGTATCTCTCTCCTGGTTGGACATGAATGGTAAACATTTATCTATTTTAAAGATAGCTAATAGCACACAGGAGAAAAAAGATAATTAATAATCACCTATCACTACCTAGAAGAAGAAATAACTGAAGATAAGGTTTTAGAGGACCTAGCCTCTGCAGCTATGGAGCTGTACGAAAGACATGAGAGCATCAAAGACTATGAGCTGAAGTTTTTACTTCTAATAACAGATGGAAAGCTTTAAAAAAGAAAATTATAAGCTAAATTTATTTTCTTGTCTCAAGAATTTACTGAAAACTGAAGATTTTCTATGAATTTCTTAGCTTTTGCAGCCATAGTTCTGAGTAAACTAGAAAAAAAAACCCTCATTTGATCCACTATGTTGCCAAATTTCAGTGTCCATTAATTCACTACCTTATTAGATCTCTTATATGAAAGAAACATAAGGTTAAGGATTGGAAGGAATGACGTCCTTCTAATTGGAATCATGGCATGGGAGGATTTATAGGATTCATACTACTTCCAAATTCCCAGCGCATTCACTATGACCTTAAATATCTCCTTTTCCCATTCTGATGAGGCTGTTTCTGCCTTGTTTAAAGAGCCTGTTGTAATTTCTCCAATGGAGTTACCTCGCAAAGAGAAGTTAATAAAATTCTTGCCTGCTTATTAACACATTTAATTGTTTCCAGATATAAGGGTTGAGTCCAACATGCCCTGAGGAGAAATTAATTATAATGTCAAACATTGGGGGAAACAGCTTACATACCAAAAAATTACAAAATTTAGCTACTTTATTTCATCCAGATTCTGGGGAATATGTATGGGAATGCATTCTCAAGGTGGTAGACAAAGAAGGGAAGAACATGTTTTTTTAATTGGCCAAATTTACTAATATGGGTTTAACTACTAGAGATTCTGCAACAAATGAACACAGAATATTGTAAACCTGGAATCAATGTTGGTTCACATAATTAAAGATGAGATGCCAAAAATGTCTTGGTGTAATAATGAAGGAATCCAAAACTTAATGAGATGGGAATGTTGGGAATTATGTATCAAACACGAGTATATTACATGTAGTTCACTCACATATTCACAATCATATTCCCAGATGAGAGCCCGAAGCCAGTTCCTATGATGAAGAGACGTGCATTTTATCCACCTCAAAAAAATCGTTTAGAGGTTGTTCTCTGCTGAAAAGGATGCTAGCGAGGGAAAGTACTGATGATAGGTGCTTACGATTTCAGTGATCCCAAGAATGGAAAAGCCCAAGTCACAATAATTGGCCACTAGAGGCAAGGGGTGTGTGGCTATTGTTAGTGGATTTTTGGAGGTAGCTATTTAATCATTAAAGCCCTCGAAATAAAAATAAGAAGTATCCCACAAAGTCCTAACTGAATCGTATAGCTGATACCAACATTAGACCTGGTGATCTACTTGACCAGCAGCATGGCTCAGGACACCTCACTGGAGACTAGTGTTTGTTCTCAGTTCTCAGACCTGAGTTAGTCAAATAGACTCAGCATCTATTGAAGTAAAAAAGAAGCATCAAGTTACCCTTGAAGAAGAAATATTCAATATTATCATAATATGACAGTGACTATTTCCTCTGACCTTTCCTTAAAAGAATCCGTGGTCATTTCCCAGGGTAATCATGTTCTAGGGTAAGGTAAATACTCAGATGTTTCAGAGATATTTTGACACTGACTTTGCTCTAACTCTAATTCCTAGGGACCTAAATAGCAAATCTGGTCTTCTAATCAGGTGTTTTATGGAGAGAGATTTTGCTCTAAAGTAGTCTCAATGGGATCCCAACATATAGTATTGTTATTTCCCTAGTGAATTTGGAATATTACACTTAGCATCTGGTATAATCTTTATCTTGTGTACCCATCTAAGTGAAGAGTGGTTATAATGTATAAGACCAAATGGAAGCTCTCAGGGCTCCCTCTCCATACCAGAATTAAAACTACATTCCTGGAGCAAATGTAGAAAAATTAGGGTGATTATCAAAAATTAGAAAGATTGAAGGACTGTCATTCGTATCACACCAATATTCAACTCTCCGCTTTAGCTAGTGAAGAATATGAATGGGTCTTGGAAAATGATGGCGGACTATTGTAATGATAATCGGATGGTGATTTAAATTGCCACAACCGTCCCAGATATGATTTCTTTACTGAAATAATTTGTACAGTACCTGTCACCTGACTTGCAGCTACTGATCTGGAAGATAATTTGTAAATTTATTCCCATAAATACAAAAAATCAGATCCAGTGGCCTCACTTGGCAAGGATAGCAGTTCACCTTTTCATGTTGCCACCATGTTATGTCAAATCTGTGTTACAATTAGTTTGAAGGTAAATTAATCATTTTCACCCTTATGTAGAATTCATGCTTGCCAACTACGCTGATGACAGCATGCTGGTAGAACCTGGATAGGGTGAGCTGGGAATTTCAGATGCATGCATGCCAAAAGATGAGAAATGAATGTTGCAAGGAAGTCTGCTCTATCCAGAGAAATTTCTAGGTATCTGATTATTTAGAGGACGTCAGAATATTCCCTCTAAATTTACAAATATGTTCCTGCGCCTTGAAGACACTTGCCATTAAGAAGTAGGCACATGTACTATTTGGGGATATAGTTCTTCAACCCATTTACTCAATAATCCAAAAGACCCCTAGATTTGAGTGTGGCTCAGAGAAAGAGCTGTTTGTCCATAGTGTAAACAATTTGCAATTTGGCTGTCATAACTCAGTGTATCTACCTACTCATGTTTAAACTGTCTTTGGCAGATTCAACCAGCAGGAATCCATGAGAGGCAAAATCTTCAGAGTCCTATAGTAAGAACCATGATCTTTTCAGCAAGTAACTGTTCTCATTTTGAAAAATAATTCTTGACTTGCTACTGTGTCCTATTAGGTATTAAACCACCAAACACAAAGATGCACACACTTCTTATAAACTGAATATCTGATTTCCTGCGCTAAAAAGTCAAGCATGCCAGTAGCTCTCCATTACCAAGTGGAAGTGGTCTATACCGGATGAGGTCAATGATGGAGTTTGGATGAGTTGTCCCCTCCAAAACTCATGTGGAAATTTGATCTCCAATGTGGCAGTGTTGGAAACTGATTGAGTCATGGGGGTGGATCCCTCATGAATGGATTAATGCTCTCTCTGGGGGAGGGGGATTAATGAGTGAGTTCTCGCTCTATTAGTTCCCACGAGAGCTCGTTGCTTAAAAAGACCCTGGCACCTTCTCTCTCTCTTGCTTCCTCTCACCATGGGATCTGCTTGTACCCGCCGGCTGCTGCCACTTTCTGCCATAAGTAGAAGCAGCCTAAGGCCCGTGCCAGATGCAGCTGTCCCAGAATCGTAAGCCAAATAAACCTCTTTCCTTTATAAATTACCCAGTCTCAGGTATTTCTGTTATAGCAACACAAAATGGACTAAAACAAGGTCCAAGCAATTCCTGAATGCACAAGGTGCATGAAGAAGCGGTGCACATTTCTAGTTTACCTGTGCCTTCTACGAAGTCATCCCTCCCTCAATCCTCAGCAGTAGCCTGAGAAAGAACAATTTCTAGCCTGTTTTATAGGTTACTTGAAATGCTGTCACCAACCAAAGAGGACTGTTGTACTGCACCTCAGGGGTGGCTCTGAGGGAGAGCTGGGTAAAGAAATTCTTCCAGTGATAAATCTTCACTTTGCCTAGAAAGAGAGATGACCTCAAATAAGTGTCTACACTGATGCATAGATTGTAGCTAATCATTTGGCTGGATGATCTGAGAGCTGAAAGGGACAAGATTGGAATCACAGTAAGCAATTTGCCAGTGAACATACTTCATTGTCTCAGTTTTTAGAAATGAAGTAGTCTCTTTTCACAGCAATGCTTTCTCATAACTAAAATCGATATCTCCTTCACTGATGGTATTGCTCATGGTTTGAATTTTCTGGCTGTGAAATATCACCGTACTTTAGATGTAAGAACATTTTTTTGGAAGATCTAAGAGGTGTGCCACTGTCAGGTGGCTTGTTAGTAGATATCCAAATATTCAAACTAGTAGCAAAGCTACCAAAATATTTTCACTAATGGCACCACTTTTCACTGAGAGGATCAGTATGATGTTGAGAGTGGATTTGTGTAGGAGTCCAGTGAGTCACTTATTAGATTTGGGGACCAGACAAATCATCTTCCTGATCCTCTTGTTCCCCACCCAGAAAAATGATGGTTTTACAAATCCTTTTCTGTCCCAGGATTCTACAGATGACTGCAATGGGAGGATTATTAGGATGACAAGTTTTCATAAAAAACAAAAATTTATATGGTAACATGGATCTTATTACCTTGCCCAAAATAAGATGTTAACATGCCCTCTTATTTTGGGAGTATTTGGGGGCAAAATAGTTTCATCTCTTGGGTCACATATTTTAGATATTGATTTTATAAGCTACTTCCTTACAAACAGTATTAAAGTGTTTCTTAAAGGCACGCTTTTAAGAGGCCATTTAGATTTAGGTTCCTAAGTTCCACACCAGAATTGCTGAATTAAATTTAACAAATGCCTCAAATATTTTTGATGGTTGGCCAAAGTTTGGAAACACAAGCATTTACCATTGCTTGCTAATTGTTTCCTGAGAATATTGTTTGCTTAGCCAATAGAAATCTTAACTTTCTTAGGTGACACAGTCCTATTATTTTCCATAATTCATAGCCTATGTTTGGGTACACGATAGACAGTGTGTGTATATATACCGGTCAGGGTACCTTTAAATTAATGAACAAGGATTGCAGAATGAAGAGCTGACCCAGAGTATATTTTCTTTTAAATAAAAGAAAACTTTTATAGATTTGACAGCTGGAAATGTTCCAGTTTGATTTTGTTTGCGACTATGAATTATTCCATATACTGACAGAGATGTTTGATTTGAAACTCATTCATTCCTTCACTAGTCACAAAGCAAAACACCTCTAAAGAGCATATTTAATTGCCCAGATGTTTGTGTGAAATTACTGCCATTAATCACAGTATTGATTATGCTTCTCCTGTTTTCCAGCAGTCTTCTATTTTTAAACAGTCCCCTGAAGTGGTATAGGGGGGCATCCTGGTTATCCGTGACTTTCTAGTTTGCAATCTAATTGATAGATGAAAAATTCATTGTGCACCATTTAAAGCTGCTGCTTGTGTTGAAAAGGTAGTTATTTTTGTCACTTCCTGTTTGCTACAAAGCATGTTCTGTGCTGCAGTTTTAACAACAGGACCACTTTTTCTCCAGTCATCATTTCTCTGGATATCCATCATAGGACTGGCCTTAGGCAAAATTGTCCACTAAGCAAAGCTTTTTGGCTGTCTCCCAGCTAGCTCACTTGCCAGCACACCTCCTCAGCCTGCCTCTACTTCCTGCTTCATCCTGTAGGCTTCTAGATTAGGGTCAGTTTCTGAGACCTCAACCATCAACTAGCTCTGTTTAAAATGCATAAGACTCTATGTTTCCTAAAGCTATATGCATTTTGACAGGAACTTGGAAAATCAATACATTTTCAATCTTAAAATAAACACAGTTATGGAGTAAAACTTTTCAAAATCACTTTTTAAAAACTCTAGCACTTATCAAGAGCTTTTTATCTTTTAGGCTAAGTAAATTATTTTATGTTGGTGTGGGAGAAGTTATCAGCTAGTGTTAAATGATATCTTTTTGGGCTATAGTTCCTTAACCTGTAAAATCAAATTATTGAACTAGATTATGCAAAGTCATTTATAGCTCCAACATTTCAAGGTCTTAAGAAAGCAGGTTGCCTTCTCCTAGGTCATATGAGCCATAGTCATGCAGTCTATAAGGGGGCACTGGGCATTTGGTCTGTGTTACCTGGGCACCATAATCTCGATGGCATTTGACATTGGAATTTCTTTAGTTGTAGCATCCATATTTGGCACTATGTAAAGGACTTTATAATGACAACAAAAATAATTAGTTGAGAGTGAGCAATACCCTTTCTGCAAGGAAACATGTAGTGTTAATGAAAAGTTAACACAAGCAATTATTCAAATAAACAAATCAAGCACTCACTCAAAACCGAAATAAAAAGACACCAGATTATAAATGGTTTTCAGATTGTCCTTGTATCACCTAGAAAATCTCTTCTCTTTAGGGAACTGGTGAAACTCAAAATCCTGTTTTGTTAGTCATTCCCTACCCTCAACATTTACTGGGCCTGGCCCAAAAGTATAAAAGAAGTCCCACTTGCCAAATCTCTAAATGTTAAACGTTATCAGTGAGGCCAAGATAAAATGTGTTCCCCACTTCTACCTTGACAAATATATCTTTACAACAACGTGGAAGTTAAGCTTGACTTTAGAATTCTCAGACTTCTGGCCTTGACTTCTTCTCTGAGTTCTCTGCCCCACACAGGGGTTGCATGAGGAGAACCAACACGTGAAGCCAGGCCTGGGACTGCCCTATTTTTCTTTTCATCCGCAGTTCATCTCAGGGGGTCACTCTTGCAAACTCCCTCCCTCAGCCACCAACAGCCCCCTCTTGGCTACTCCTTAGGCACTCTGATGACATGGTTCATTCTCAAAAGAACAGGACCACACAATCTCTGGAAGCAGGTTTAGAGTTATTTAGACAGAGAATTCCAGGTGCTTAGGGCATGTTTGTGTTGTCTCTGGGGAGGCACAGGGGCTCAGTTTTGTGGACTCCACACCTCATGGCAAGGAGTACAGCCAGAAGAGCTTGAAAAGCAAGGGCCCAGGGCAGAGGCCCCATTGCCCAGGTCTAGGAGTGGGACTCGATATGGCTAAAAGAACTACTCTGGCCCATCCCTATTTGAACAGTTGTACACTTCCATTATTATGTTTCTATTTTGTCCACTGCTCCATTTTTGGGGGTTTTTTCCTGGTCATGATCGATGTAACAGAATAGCCTTTTCCTTATGTCAGAACTTTTAAGATCTCTCTGTCCCTCTGCAAATGTTTATAGTTTCATCTTAAATATCCCATATGTTTATAGCTATTCCTTTTCCCATTTTCTATAATACAGTTCCATAAAATGCTTGATACACAAAATCTCTATAAAATGCTTTCCAAAAAGTCAGATATCAGAGTAATTTAATCTCTGTTGCTCATTGTGGTCATGGGAAGGATTTATATAGAATGCTCTAGCTTTAGGACTGGAAGAAAACAATGTTTATGTTGTCTGTTAACTAAATTCACCATGCGGAAGTCATTGTCAATTACATCCTGTGTCTCACAATTGAATTTTCTTTCCCGTCTTTATCTCTGAAGTTCTGCAATTTAACCATTTCAAGGCAACTTGTGTGAATTACCCTTATAAGTTATACCTGAATTCTATTGTTAATGAATTACTTTCAAGGCTCTATCTGCTCTGATCACATCATCTGCCTAAGACAAAAATATCTTTTCAATGAAAAATAATTAGTAAATTCTTTAGAAGAGTCAAATACTTCGGGCATCTAATTAAAGAAAAAATAAACTGATCTCCAACTCTCACCCCCAGTCAGAAACAGTTTATTTTAAAAATTAAATTCCTAAAATATCAATCACAAGTAAAAGTGACACAATGCAGTATTAAAAGGATGGCTTAATTTGAAGACTTTTAATTACAAATAAAACAGGAGCTATTTTGGCTTATACTCATACTATCACAGTGCCACTATAGCACAGTATTATAATTAATATTAATAATAAGAACTGTTAATATTTCAATCCCATGGGCTTTTCTAAAAATAAGAAGTATTCATACTTTTCAAAACTGTTGGTTTCTTCTTTTTACAACCTTCTTTACTCAATTTTAACTTGAAATTTCTGTACTTGTAGTCTTTATCTCTCACACTTCTCCTAGATGGCTTTGCTGTTGTTGGATTCAAATATACATGTAACAGGCTCCTAAGCAGCTAAGAGTAATAGTTAGGAAAGTCATCTGAAATGTGCATATAAATGCTGTAAGTTGTGTTGATAATTTGCATGATTACGGAAACATTGAGGAGGATTCCAGGTATCTTTAGAGAGATTCTGGAAGTCCTAAAAATAATTTGTGTGTGTTGGAAGGAAACTGTGATGAATGTTGTGTGTTCACTCCTGATTTTCACAGTCTTCTCAAGATTTGAATAAACAGAAAGTCACAAAAATGCTGTTTTATTCAATTAGTCCTGTGAAGTTTTATTAAAGCAGGTGTGAAAAAAACTAATGTATTATAGATGAAATGAAAATAGGAAAAAACAATGTGATGTGTATTTATTTTAGTTACACAGTTAACATCTTAGAAGAGAACATTTTTGGTCTTTAGAAAGTGGAGGGAGGTCATCAAATTAATATATCTTGAAAGGATTGCTCTGTAATATCACTTCAGAGTTTCTGGAAATAGACTGGAGAGCAAATTCAGTTCTAAACCTGTAACTGGGCCTCTCATCAGGGTCAAAAAATGAATACAAAAAAAGTGTTGTAAGCCATTTTGTTAGACCTAGAAAATAAGATGAACTGCAGTCTTTAGTCTCATATGAACATACCTCCTTGCCCTCAGAAAGATAAATAGTGATGGGTAGCACTGAAGTAATGTAATTAATATTGGGGAAAGGAGAGTGAAGGTTGTATCTGCACAGTGGGTGGAACTTTGTCAGTGGTTTTAATCTCAGTGGTTTTGAATCTGGATTTTAGAGTCAGAAATCTGGGATCAAGTTCAAGACCTTTTACTTAATATCTGGGCAACCTTGGACAGAGTAGAATGTGCTGTGGGGGGGGTTAGATAAAGTTATCAGTATGAATTTATGGTTTTTAATATATTGTTATAGGTAGGCAGATACACAAATACATTTAGATATGGGCATACACACACACACACACACACACACACACATGCACACACACACACCCCACACACATTTCCCAGTTCTGTTGTCTGAGTGGGCCTATGATCAATGAGCAATGAGCAAAATTATACCAACCTAATCGTAATTTGTAAATATCACTATCCACTGAAATGAACAACTGCTCTCTGGGGCATGCACACACACACCCCCCACACACATTTCCCAGTTCTGTTGTCTGAGTGGGCCTATGATCAATGAGCAATGAGCAAAATTACACCAACCTAATCGTAATTTGTAAATATCACTATCCACTGAAATGAACAACTGCTCTCTGGGGAGAAGGCTGATCCTAAGGCTCAGACAGTGAAAGTACAAGAAGAATCTAGGATATCCTTTTGTTCCAGAAAGAAAAGAAGTGCTCTGAGAGTCATGTCAAAAGGAAAAGAGTCATCTTGCTTGGCGGGGCTCTGAGTGTTCAACTCTGGAACAATTTGAGTATTAAAAAAGAAAAAAAAGATAAGAGATTATAACACATTGACCAAAATAAAAATTCATGCATTCTTACTGATGTAAACGCATAAATGAATAAGTAAATGAAAGAAGGGAACCCTGTTCTTTACAGTGGGATACTAGCCAATAAATATACAAAGAAAGACATATGGAGTTCAATAATTGTCAATGGATGCGAAAACTGGAGGATTAATGATGAGGTACAGGATATTTATATGGTCTCATGTTATGTCCCCTCCAAACTGTATATTAAATACAAATAGGAAATAGTAGCTTTTGAGTGGAGAAACCTGATAGATACAACAATAGCAAAGTGAGGAAAACACTACAGATATTAGAAAAATATTGTGTGCCTTCTAATAGGATGCACTAAGGACAAAGAGTATTCTTGTCAAACACAACCCGAACCTAATGATGAGGACACACCAGACAATCCCAGGTTTGGGGATTTTCTGCAAAATAATTGACCTATACTCTTCAATAATGTCGATGTGTGTGTGTGTGAGAGAGAGAGAGAGAGAGAGAAGGCTAACAGACACTAAATAGACATGACAACTAATTGAAATGCCTGATCCTGGACTAAGAAAATAATAGCTATAAAGTATGTTATTGGGACATTTGATAAAATTTGAATACAAGCTATGGATTACAAAGCATTTTGCATCAATGTTAAATGTCCTAATTTTGATAATTTTTCCAAGACAGTATGTAAGAAAATGTCCTTTTTCTTAAGAAATACACAATGAAGTATTTAGAAGTAAAAGGGCATGATGTTTCCACCTAACTCTCAAATGGTTCAGAAAGAGAGAGAAACAGAGAATTGAAAAATAAATGGAGCGAAATGTAAACAATTTGTAAAAATTGATTAAGGTAATAAAGGAGTTCCTTATATTATTCTTGAAATGTTTCTGTAAGTCTGAGATTATATTAAAATATTAAGGAAGGAAAGAAAAGAAGGAGGGAGGAAGGAAAATTGGCCATGTCCTTGAAGTAGAATGATTTTCTTTTTTCTGGCTTTGTGGTTTAGAATGTCTAGAATTAAGGGATAAGGGATGAATGGTTGAGACTTTTGTATCACAACCATCCAAATTTGTTCGTGTGAACAATACAAAAGATCAACGAATCAAAAAGTTGGTTTTTTGAAAAGATAAATAAAATCGACAAACCACTTGCATGGCTAACAAAAAAAAGAAGAGAGAAGATTCAAATAACAAAAATTAGAAATGAAAAAGGTGATATTACAACCGACCCAAATGAAATACAAGAAATCATCCGAGACTACTATAAACAGCTATACGCCAACAAGTTCGAAAACCTGGAGGAAATGGATAAATTCCTGGACTCACACAAGCTTCCAAAATTAAACCAAGAAGATATAGAAAACTTGAATAGGCCAATAACAATAAAGGAGATTGAAGATGTTATCAAAAAGCTCCCAAAAAAGAAAAGCCCGGGACCAGATGGATTCACAGCAGAATTTTACCAAACATTCAAAGAAGAAATGACACCGATTCTATACAAACTATTCCAAAAGATTGAAACAGAAGCAAAGCTTCCAAACACATTCTACGAAGCAAACATCATCCTGATACCAAAACCAGATAAAGATATAACCAAGAAAGAAAACTACAAAGCCATTTTCTTTGAGTTATAGGGAGATCTGACATGCCGGGCAGAACATTCCTGAAAAACAGTGTGTTACCAACCCCTCACCATTAGGCTGTTATAGTAGGTCTATGAAGTGCATGTCATATTATTTAAATTATTAAAAAGTATTAGAAATTATTTCAGATATGCAAAAAAATTACCATGCTGTTTTGGTTATTATAGCTTTGTAGTATAGTTTAAAGTCAGGTAGAGTAATACCTCCAGCTTTATTTTTTTTGCTCAGCATTGCTTTGGCTATTCGTGGTCTTTTGTTATTCCAGATAAATGACTGAATAGTTCTTTCCATGTCAGAGAAAAATGTCATAGGAATTTTAATGGGGATTGCATTAAATTTGTAGATAACTTTGGGTAGTATAGTCATTTTCACTATATTCATTCTTCCAATCCAGGAGCATGGGATGTCTTTCCATCTTCTTGTATCCTCTCTAATTTCTCTCAGGAGTGGTTTATAGTTCTCGTTATAGAGATTTTTCACATCCTTAGTTAGTTCAATTCCTAAGTATTTTATTTTTTTGGCGGCTATTGTGAATGGGCAGGCTTTCTTGATTTCTCTTTCTGCTTCTTCACTATTGGTGAATAGAAATGCTACTGATTTT
>NW_007727523.1:148821-166108 GCF_000696425.1 Galeopterus variegatus
CTCGAGGTTGTAATAGCTAGGCATTGAGACAGGATGCATGCTCTCTTGACCTTTAAGCTGATAAGATTATGTTAAAACCTCCCCTCCCTATCTGCCTATAAAAGCCAGTGCTTGTGTGATAATAAACGGAACTGCCTCGACAGAACCCCCACCACGTCTGAGTGTCCTTTAACTGGGCTGGGGGGCCGGCTGTCGTGCTCACCTCTCTTCATGGCTCTCTTCCCCGTCTCCTTCCAAAGGGGGCAGGAGGGAAAGAGTAATCCGGGCCGTTCACTCGCTCACCAGAAGGAACGAGGCTAGGGCTGTACAGGTCGGCCGCCGGCGGCAGACCTGACATAATATGTCCCCCAAAGTTCGTGTGTTGGAAATTTAATTGCCTTTTAACACTGTTAAGAGATGGAGCCTTTATGAGGTGATGAGATCATCAGGGCTCTGCCCACATTAATGGATTAATGCCATTATCACAGGTTTGTTATCAATATACAGCCCCTCGATCTTAGACTTCCCAGTCTCCAAAACTGTAAGCTGAATAAGTCTCTCTTCTCTAAAAATTACCCAGTCTATGGTATTCTGTTATAGCAGCATAAAATGAACTAAGACACCCTCATCTGCAGATAGATAAATAAAAGACTCAAGGTCTCAAGTATCATAATAACAAGGAAAAGTAGAAAATCATACATGTTAACTTTTATCTAGGTCCTCGAATCATTTCTGGTATTTCATTTTATTGTTTGCAAAAAACTTCATCTCATTTAACAGTGGTTGGAATTATGTGACATGTGAAAAAATTAAATCTAGCTAAATTTCTCTCTTTCAACAGCTCACAGGAGAGGGAAAGAAAAGGTTGTTTTTTAGTAACCACTCAGTTTCATGTTGCTGCTGTAACAAATTACCACAAACAGTAGTTTAAAACCACACAAATTAATTTTCTTACACTTCTGGAGGTCAGAAGCCTAAAATCAAGATATCAGCAGGATTGGTTTCTTCCAAAGGCTCTAAGGCAGAGCATGTTTGCTATGGTTTCAATATGTCCCCTGCAAAATTCAGGTGCTACCATGTGATATTATTAAGAAGTGGGGCCTTTAAGAGGTGATTAGCCCATAAGAGCAACTCCCTCATTAATAGACTTGAGGTCCTTCTGAAAGAGGCGTCATGCAGTGTTCCTCAGGATAGCTTTGTTCTCTTCCATTCCCCAGCCATATGAGGAGGGTTCGTCCTCACTTGCCCTTTCACCTTCCACCATGTGAGGACACATCAAGATCCTCAAAAAGTTCCAGTGCTTGGATCCTGGACTTCTCAGTCTCCAGAACTGTAAGAAAATAAATTGCTGTACTTCATAAGTTACCCAGAATGGTCTCAACCATTCTGTTATTGCAATACAAATGGACTGACATTGCTTCTTTGTTTTGCCAGCTTCTAGAGGCCACCTGCATTATTTGACTTGTGGCCCTTTCCTCCGTCATTAAAGCCAGCAGCCTAACACACTCACATCTCCTCCACTAACTCTAAACTTATTGCCTCCCTCTTATAAGGAACCTAGTGATTATCTGATCCACTGGGATAATTAAGTATAATCTCCCCTATCTCTAGATCCTTAACTCGATCACATCTGCAAATTCTCTTTCCTGCCATATAAGGTAGAATAATCACAGGTCGTGGGATTAGGATGCTGATATATTTGGGTGGCCATTATTCAGCCTACCACCCTTCTCAAAACTTATGTAGGGAGGAAAATAACCGATATCCACTTTTTCTTCCCATTTTAGTCATCATATCAGAACTCCTAAAGTCACAGTTGGTTACTGAGAATCAAGTAGACCCTAAGAAAATACCTCAATCGGAATAGATGTAATTTCATTCTTCTACATATGGATGTCCAGTTAAAACTACTGAAAGAAAACATAGGGCAAACACTTCAGGAAGTGTGACTGGGCAAAGGCTTTATGAATAAGATCCCAAAAGCACAGGCAACAAAATAAAAAATAAACAAATGGGATTATATCAAACTAAACATCTTCTAAACAGCAAAAGAAACAGTGAACAGAGTGAAAAGAAAACCTACAAAATGGGAGAAAATATTTGCAAACTATGCATCTGTCAATGGATTAAAATCCAGAATACACAGAATTCGAACAACTTATTCACAGTAAAAACCCAAATAACCCAATTTAAAAAATGGGCAAAGGAGCTGAACAGGCATTTCTCAAAGGAAGGTATGCAAATGGCCAGTAGACATATGAAAAAATGCTCAATGTCACTAAGCATTAGGGGAATGCAAAGGTAAACTGCACTGAGTTATCATCGCTTGCCAATTAGACTGGCCATTATCAAAAAGGAAGAAAATAACAACTGCTGATGAGGATGTGGATAAAGCAGAACACTTCTGCACTGTGGGTGGGACTGTAAGTTAGTGCAGCCACTAAGGAAAATGGTATGGAGGATCCTCAAACAACTACAGATAGAACTGCCCTGCTGATGAGGATGTGGATAAAGCAGAACACTTCTGCACTGTGGGTGGGACTGTAAATTAGTGCAGCCACTAAGGAAAATGGTATGGAGGATCCTCAAACAACTACAGATAGAACTGCCATACGATCCCCCAATCCCACTACTGGGTATATACCCAAAGGAATAGAAATCATCATGTCGATGGGGTACCTGCACTCCCATGTTTATTGCAGCTCTGTTTACAATAGCTGAGAGCTGGAACCAACCTAAATATCCATCGATGGACAAATGGATAAGGGAAATGTGGTATATATACACAATGGAATACTACTCTGCCATAAAAAAGGAATGAAATTCTGCCACTTGCAGCAACATGGATGAACTAGGAGAAAATTATGTTAAGTGAAATAAGCCAGGCACAAAAAGTAGGAGCTAAAAAATAAATAAATGAATAAAAAAGAAAGAAAGAGATAAAACAATTACAATAATTTGTCAAACTTTTTAAAAGGAGAGAATGGAAATGAAGCCACCAGAGGTGGGAAAAGGGGGGAGGTGTCATGAGAAATTGGTGAATGTCCACAAAATTGATTACATTTTGTAATGATAAATGTAGGAAAAAAATTTAGAAATTATTTTTTTAAAAAGAATGGAATGGAGAACTAGGAAAACATTTTAATGCAGTCCGTCAGAGTGGAGATTTGTAATAGAAAATACATGTATCCTAATTTGATATCGTGCTGGGTAAGCAAGCCTGGGAAAGGGGTCAAGTCTCTGTTTTATGAATAAGCAGGCAAATTAAAACAAAACAACAACAAAAACACACCATCTTTGCATCAACTCTTCAAATCTCCTGGACCTGATTTTTCAATAATTATTTCATACTACTTCCTGAAACATCTTTTCCAAAGGCCTCAGAAACTTCCTGTTGACATACAGGTTGAAACATATTGGAAGTTACCATATTGGAGAATGTACGCAATCCTTCTTTCTCTTTATTCTCATCTCCTGACTGAGGCTTCTTGTATTAGTCCTGACTTGGCCATTTACCATTAGAAAGAAATTAAGCAAGCAACATAATTCCCTGAGCCTCACCTTTACTGTTTCTAAAATGGGTTCCATGAGCCTTACTTCATAGAGTTTTGTGGGCTTTAAGTGAGATTATACATGAAGATCAGCTGGCACAAATTAATTAGTGGGTAAAAACCAAAAATGAATACAAAGACTTTGGGATCCATTCCTCTTGAGAAACTCCTCAAAATCCATTTTAAGCAAACACATTTAGGCTCTTCAGCCTGACAGTGTGAGATGTGACAACAAAACTGACATGGATAAGGATATAAAAATCTTCTTTTTAATAAATAAACTTATATTGAGATCCTCCAGGTATTGTGCTAGGCACAGTTCTCAAGATTCACACGGTTTCAGAGAAGACAAGTTATTACAACATTATGTGAAATGTGCTATGTTAGAGGTATGAATAAACTGGTGATAGGAACATAGAGCAAACAGATATCTACCTTCTTGTCTCTGACATCTGTCCAGTAAGGTGGTGAAAATAAATTGGGCTTCTGCTCAAATGATACCAAAGTCTAAGTAAGTATACTTGACAAAGAAACTTGCATCCTTTGTTTTTAAGACCTTGAACAGACAAGAAAACGTTGCTTTGAAGGCAGGACCAGAGAAACCACAGATAAAATCCCAGTTCAACAATATCAGCACAAAATTCTTTTTTATGAGCCAAATTAGACCAATGTCCTGGATGATTGCCCATGAAAACAGCAGTATTTTGTTGAACTAATCACATCGTTTCCTTTCAAAGAATAGACTGAGCGTTATCTGATTTCCTCTCTAAATGGTAGTCCCTGTTCTAACTAAATTGCTTCATTCAGTAGTTTGCTACATAGTGTAAATGAGAGGGAGCCTGGTCTCTGGTAGTTAAGCCCTTTGTTCTTCTTTTCCTCTGCAATCTCCACCCAGTTCCTCCCCACCATATCCCATCAACCTAAACTCTAAATATTCCATCAATGTGAACTCTAAGTCATCCATATCTTACAAATATCGGTCAAAGAAGCAAAGATATACAGGGCAAAGACTAGAGTAAGTGTGTGTTGGATGCTTTCTTTCTTGATGGGTTTGAAGCATATTCCATGTGTTAACTCACTATGGAGAGACTGGACCATGCTTATTCTCATACTCTATTAATGCAGACTAGAATGTGATTTATAGACTTGTATTCCTTTTAGTAAAATTCCACTGAAACAGAACAACTCAGGTGTCTGCTAGAATTGTTTATAATAGGATTTTATCTTTATTAGAAAGAAAGCAGCACTAGTTCCAGCTGCTCTTGCTTTGGAGGTTAAACTATAAAAATTTACTTTTCATCAGTAGAATGTATAAAGTTTAGTTTGACAGCTGGCCTCGTATAGTTAAATGCTATTTCGTGTTGTTTAGTTTGAATTTTCTGTTGTAGTGGTGGGCACAGATAAGAAGAGACACAGGTGCTGAATGGCATATTTTTAGTTCTGATAGAATGGACTTTGTCAACAAAGTTGGAAAGCAAAAGAAGAAATAAAGAACAGCTGAGAAAACTTATTTGAATGAAATCTAAAGAATAAAGACTGATGTTTTCATGAGCTTTGCCAAAAATGTGGATGAAAATAATAAAAATGGATTCTGTCAGCAGAACTATTTATTTTTTATATTACACAAAATAAAATAGCAACAAATGAAAAATCACAACAAAATGAAAATGCAATATTTGTGCTTTTCCTTATTTCCTTCACATTGGCTATCTTTCAAAATGAAAACAAAAGAAACAAAAGATCCAATGCTGATCAATGTTCTTGGCTTTCAGAGACATAAACTAAGAGGTTCTGTGCAGGTTTATTGAATTATAAGTAGCCATCCATGGAGTCAACATGTTGCTTATGGTAAAACATAGGTCTAATTCTAGAACTCCTCAGTTGTGAACTAGACTATGATTTCAATACTATATGCAAACTGAAGCATTTAAGTTGCTTACTTATTATTATAAAGGCAGATTGAACCATCCTCCACAAAAATCATATGATTAAGTGCATTGTCATTAAAGCAGGCAAATGATGTGTAGCTAGTGTACTGGAATTGTAAAGTCTATGATTGGGGAGTATTGTTAGCTCAGCTGGACAAGGCCACTGACTATCAAGAGGTCAGGCTACAGACAGGCACCACTCAAAGCCAGGTACACCTTCAGCTGGTTCATTGGCTTACAATAATACGTCATCAAGCAGTAATTTTAGGCTCTAAAAATTTTTTATTATTTTTCCTGGCATGTTTAATTTTATACCTCACCTATCTTCTCACCACTTCATACAGCATGCTGAAGTTGCCAAAAATCCCTGTCCCTAATATAGACATCCTGGAATAGGGTGGTAACTAGACCCTGCATCATGTTTGGAAGCTCTCAACTAACGTATGAAAGCAGCCTTTCACTATTTCTCTACACAGTAATTGCCCATTTAGTATAAAGAGTGATGTATACAAGGTGCGTGTGTGTGAATAGCCATCTCTTTTAGTCTAATATTGTGGACATAAGCACTGAAGCATATTGACTGGTGAAATAAATTATCCAGAAAGATTCAAAAGCATATTAGGAAATTAAATATTTAGATAATAAGCATAGTAACTTAAGATCATTTTAACTTATGATAGTAAATAGTCCAATATTATCTACTATGTGCAAAGCTCTATAAAAGGCTGTGGAAAATATGAAACTAACTGAAGCATCTGATCCTGAAGATATTCACAACCCAGCAAAGGTGAAGGGGAGAAGGAGACAGTTCATATAAATTAATGATGGACAAACCACAGTTAATAAATAGCACAGCTAACATTTTAGAGCAATTTCTGTTCGCTGGACATAGTGTTGTATACTTTATATTCGTTTTCTTGTTTTTTGTTCATTCTTTTATGGGCTAGATACCATTATTGTTCTCATTTTATACATAAGAAAATTGAGATCCAGAAAGGTTAAGTGATATGCCCTATATTACATGGCTGGAAAGTTATTTATTCATTAAGTGATTTATCCATTTATGTATTTATTCTATTGACAATTATTTACTATATACTTATTATGTGCTGGACATTTTTGTAGGTACTAGGGAGGCAGAACTATAGACAAAATGTTCAAAACTGCTTTCAGGCAAGTTAGTTATGTATTTATTCTATTGACAATTATTTACTATATACTTATTATGTGCTGGACATTGTTGTAGGTACTAGGGAGGCAGAACTATAGACAAAATGTTCAAAACTGCTTTCAGGCAAGTTACGCTTTAGTGGGAATTGGTTGGGAGACAAACAAATACAAATTAATCATATAATCTGTCAAAAGGCAGTAAGTATTATAAGCATGACTGAAACAGGGCAAAGTGGTAGACAAAATGATTATAGTGTGTACCATTTTTTTTTTAAATACAGTGTCAGGAATGACCTATCTGAAGGGGCAGCATTTAAGTTAGTTCAAATTTAAATAATTTTTTAACATGTATTTATTGTGAAAATAATGCATGTTAATTGTGGAATATTTAGAAATGCAAAAAACACAAAAGATAAGACAATAAATAATCCATTAAATAAATCAAAAATAAAAATTATTCATTTTTCTATCACCCCTATGTAACTATTATCACTATTTTAGTGATTGTTAAATGGGATAATTAGAACATTGAGATTATATTGCTTATACAATTTTATAGAGTGCTTTGTCTCCTAACATTGGATGACTAATATTTTTCAATATCACTAAATATTTTGTAACATATGATTTTAATACCTACATAGTATTCAACTACGTGAATGAACCACAGTTTCCTTAACCTTTCTGTTGTATTTATTCTTCTGTTGGATATGTGTATTATTTTGAAGTTTTCACTACTATAAATATTACCTTGATGACAACCCTTGTACGTAATGTGTATGTTTCTCTGATTATTTACTTTGGATAAATTCATAGTTGCTGAATTTCTGGGGAAGCACATTGGTAAAGCCAACTTTGCTTTCCAGAATTCATGTCAACTCATTCTTCTACCAACCTTGTATCAGTGCTAAATTATGGCACTCATTTTAATTTATACTTATTTAATATATATCAGCTAATTTTATGAATGAAAAATATCATTATTTTTATAATTATTATTTGAGAGATTGATCTTTTTTTGAAAAATACCTTCTAAATTTAGACCCCTAGATCCAAATGATTGTTGAAAATCTGAGCTTGTCTGTTGCCTGGGAAGCAGGTTGGAGGAGCTGTTTACAAATCCTGATCTGTAGGAAGATAAATGGCAGAACACATTTTAGGTTTAAATCTATCCATTCATTCATTTATTTATGCAGCCACAGAATATTTTAGTGCATACTATGTGACAAGCATTTTTCTAAGTTCTGAGGATTAGCATTGAGCAAAGCAAACTCCCTGCTCTCTGGAACTTTATTCCAATGGGGTGTGGACATCAATATATATATATATTTAAAAAACACAGCAAAAATCCCAATACATAAATATAGTTTGTCACATTGTGATAACTGTTATGGAAAATGTAAGCTACACTAGCATGTAGACTCCATGAGAACAAAGTTTTTTGACTATTTTTGTTGACTGCTTTTTCCCTAATACCAAGAACAGTGCCATGAACATGGTAGAAACATAAAGAATGCCTGGTGGTGGGGCCGGCCCGGTGGCGCACTGGATAGTGTGCCGCTTGGGAAGCACGGTGGCGCTCCCACCCGAGGGTTCGGATCCCGCATACGGACCGGTTCCCGCTCACTGGTTGAGCGAGGCGCGGGAGCAACGCCGAAGGTTGCGATCCCGTTGCCAAGTAAAACAAGCAGAACCAAAAGGCACAGTAAAGGGTGTTGTAAATTATTATAGCATAATACAAGGGCACTTCCAAAAGTTCATGGAAAGATTTGTATTTTCTTTTAATTATATTTTTCCACAAACTTTTTGGAGTACCCTTGTATTTTTTGGAAACATGGAAGAAATATGTACTCAGGGAAGATATGTAGCTTCCTCCAAAGCTGAGGGTACTGGTCAGGCTTTATAAACAAATGGTATTAGTAATGATAATGGTTACAAATGGGCACACACACACACAATTTTCAGTGTAAATTGCAATAAATTATTAACTGAACCATTAAAGCATTCACAAAAAGAAACAGTAAGTTTCATTTTGAGAAAATTCAACCAAATTAATTCTAAAGCTCAGGGAGTCATCCCACTTTATAGCTCACAATGAAGGCTTTTCCCTCTGATTTTTCTCTATTAATACAGAATCACTTAGGGACCTAAAGTCAGGAAGCCTCCTGCATGCATCATAAATTTTCTAGTGACATATTTAACCTAACTTCCTCTATTGGAGCCTAGTGTATTAACAAACAACTCCTCTGACTTCCTAGAACACACACCTTTATTGAGTTTCAAAATGACCATTTTCAGGCATATTGGAACACAAAACAAAGCTCTCCTTTTACCATGGGCCCATTGAAGGCCACTTTGATGCTTCTATCAACACTGGGAACTGCCAGAAAAATTTCTTTTTTTCCTGTGCCTGTTGGCAGTAGGAGAAGAGAGGTTCTAATGAACCCATTGTCAGCAAACAAGACTTTCTTGGATTGCAGGACACTAAATGACAAATCAGTCGCACTTTTAGTCTGTGGAAGTACATGTGTCAGTGTCCTTCCTCTCTCGAAACTTTGCCAATTAGGAAGCAGATTCTCCCACCCTGTATTTCAAAGCCTTATTCATGCACTGACATTGGTGTTACTGTTTCAGCAATGAATCCTAAAAAAGCATTACAGATAAATGATTCTAATTTCTATTACAAACGACATCATATAGAATGAATGTTCAGACAGATGCTTAAGACTCCAGCTAAATACACTATGTGCTAATTACTTTGCAACCTTTCAATCAAATCAAGTGAACACTTCAACCCTGTTGCTTCTCTCTCTACGAAAAGGTAAACACTTAAGACTCCAGCTAAATACACTATGTGCTAATTACTTTGCAATCTTTCAATCAAATCAAGTGAACACTTCAACCCTGTTGCTTCTCTCTCTACGAAAAGGTAAACACCAGGCTTTAATGGGCTGTGCTAATAATAACTATGCAAAGCAGTTAAACAAAACTCCAATTCTTTTCAAGGCTGGCAGTGAAAAGAAAGTTCTAAAAGGATGGGCTGTGAATATCTGAGATTAGTGCTAAACTTAAAAAAAGTTTTGGTAACTTATAGCCTTCTTAAAGATCAGTCAAAAAACTCCAGTGGAATTTGTGTTTTAATATAAGGCAAAAAAAGAAAATTCAAAGTAGACTAGAAAGACTCACTTTTCATTTCTTTCCATTCTTAGATCTTTATCAATGTAAATGGTGCTATGTTTTAATCCTATAGAGCATAATGTTAAAAGTACTTTTTCACAACTTTATCTAGTCTCCAATTCCTAACTATGAATAGAAAATAGGTTTGTCAGAAGCAGTTGGAAGCAGAAAGCAGGGCAGGGTATGTGGCTAGTTGTAGAGCAATAATTCCATGCTTTCTCAGAATTCTCAGGGAAAACCAAGGCATGAGGCTAGGGTGAAGATGAGTACAATAATTCTAGAGTTAGAGGAAACACTGGATAAATAAGCAGTGATTTCTAGTCTCTCTGAAATGTTCAATTTAACATGCAAATGAAAGAAATTCATGCCATAAAACATTTAGGCACTCAATAAATGTTTGCTGAATACATTTATGAAATTAAAATGAAAAATGCAGAATTCATTACTTTATAATTATACATTCATAAGTCAATGTATGTTTACAAAGTGCTTTCCCAGTCCTACTCCTCAATTTAGAGCAGAAGAAATAGAATTGGATTAGCATTAGCCATAACGACTCTCAGGACAGCACTTTACAACTTTCCCATGTATTAAATGCTTTGTACAACACCTCTCCAAATTCATGCTGAAAGCAGCATTCATTCCCTGCGTACCCCAGGTGCTCTGAGTTCATATGCAATTTTGCCTCTTCATCAGTCCCTGAATTATTATCTGGAGGAAGTCCTGTAAAAGAGTGAATCTATTGTATCTGTTTACGGGATTCCACCAAGTAGTATGATTTTGGAGGCTTTACTCATTTGCTATAACAAGATTTTAGGATGCTCTAATTTCCCAGCTTTTATCAGTTAGAGAATTCCTACTGAAAATTCCAAATTACAGCTTTCAGAAACACACGTAAGGTAAAACAATTCAGATCCAAAAAGCTTCTGTTTCCATTTGGTTCAAGAAATGAATTCCCCTGACCTCCAATTTGTCCAATTTATAGAAACAAAGTGTATCCTTTCTTTCCTAAATATGTCAAATCATCTCATTTTCTTAAATAACATAAAGTTCTTTTAAACTATTTTTGTGTGACCTAAAGAAATGTGATAAAGTAGACAGGTTCTGAAGAAATACATTGTCAGCAAATAAAACTCATTATCATTGCATACTGATTAGCATGAAGTAAACACGAAGCCCGAGTGATACACTTTGTATAACAACAACAATAATAACACAAACAAAATCATGGTTGAACACTGAGAAACAGAAGTTTTTTTTGTTGTTGTTTTGTTTTGTTTTATGGGTACCAAACAGTTGTATTTACTTATTTTTTTTGAAAATGACCAGTAAGGGGATCTCAACCCTTGCCTTGGTGTTGTCAGCACCACGCTCTCCCAAGTGAGCAACTGGCCATCCCTATATAGGGATCCAAACCCATGGCCTTGGTGTTATCAGCACCACACTCTCCCAAGTGAGACACGGGCCGGCCCCTCAAACACAGTTTGTTTATTTATTTATTTATTTATTTATTTATTTTTAAAATTTTATTTTGTTGATATACAATGTGGTTGATTATTGTGGCCCATTACCAAAACCTCCCTCCCTCCTCCCTCTCCCCCCTCTCACCCAACAATGTCCTTTCTGTTTGCTTGTCGTATCAACTTCAAGGAATTGTAGTTGTTATGTCTTCCTCCCCCCGACTGGTTTAAACAGAAGTTTTAATTGCTGAGAGTTCGGGTTCACTATTTCCAGGTACTTCCATGTATTTATTCATTTCCTTATCACAATCAAGCTCTTGTGTTACTCCATATTATGGTTGGGTACATTGAGTCTCAAAGCATTTAACAAAAACAGTACAGGATAGAGTAGCACATAACAGCATAGTCTTTAGTGTCATATCAATATAATTGTAGTATCAGAGCTTCTACCAACTTAAGAAACTTATTAAAACTTGCCAGGCCTCACTTCCTCTTCTGTACACTGGGGATAATAGTAGCTCCTACCCTAGAAATTGTGAGAAATAAATAAAAGTATTCATGTAAAGTGCTTAGTACAATGCTTGACACATGAATATTCAATAAATGTTAGCTCTATTCTCTGAATAATTTTAATAATTTATTCAGGCCAAGAAGTGGCAGAGTTGATTCAATGTTGGTTTTGTGTGAGTAGAAAATCTGTGCCCCCATCCATTACACTCTGCTGCCTTCCACTATCTGTAAAATGAAACGTCCAAAATGGACCACGTGATCTTCTAGTTCTGAAATATTGTGATTTGGGGTCAGGAAGATGTTTGTTATTTCCTCATTTTAATTAGTCCTTCTAAACATGTATCACAACTATCAGATCATAAAGATCACAATGATAGTGAATTTAGTCTTTTAATAAGAATTAAGCATCATTCTTTGCTGAGAATAAGTTATCTAATGTTAAAAATATGACCTAAAATGAGGAATATATCTGTTCAGCTCAAAGTACGTTATTTGTAAGAATGTAAGTTTGAAATTTTTTTTAAAAGCCAGGTTCCTTGTTTGAATCCTATGAACATAAAAAGAATGAGACCTCATCTCAAATAGCTGCACATAAAGCTCAAAATTTGGTTCTTACCACAATGGACTTGTTTTTCTTTTTTAAATTATAACTTTGAACCACAAGGCATATACAATTAGCAGGTTGATATTTTCTTTGTTTTATTTGAGAAAGAAATTAGATGAATCCAACAAAGGAATTGATTTACTTTGAGTTTGAAAGGCATAAAACAACTAATCCAAAAACCTCAATTAGGCTGACTTAAGTGAAACTATACTGATCTTGAGGAATCATTTTGCATTATCCCTTTCAAGTGTGTCACTGTACATGGAGGTACATAAATACCATCAGAGGAAGACTAAGTGTGGGTTGTGACTCTATGTGGCTGCAGCCCTAAATATATGCTTCATATACAGAAGTCATTTTAGTTCATAGCATGTTATTTGAGAATTCCCTCTGGAAAGAGGTATTTTAAAACATTATTTATATTTTGGGGAAAATAATTCTTCCACTGGACTAAATTCTCATTTATATATATTCATGACATATGCTATTTTTTCATTGTCAAATGTTTTCATATTTAATTTATCCATGACATATTCATGGCCAAGTGCAGATTTTGGGAGAGCTTTTGGCAATACTCCTACTGTAAAATAATTGTCTATTACGTATAAATATGTGCTTAAATTTCTTCTTTTTATATATTGAATGTTTCAACATGAAACCTTGATAAATGCATACTAGCGGTCTTTGAAAAGTTCATGGAAGGATTTGTATTATTTTTTAACTCAAGTTTTCCATGAGCTTTTTGAAGTACCCTCACATTAAACATTTATTTAAAAAAAGCCCACACTTTGGGCAGGCCCCATGGCTCACTCGGGAGAGAGAGGGCGGCGCTGGTAGTGCTGAGGCTGCTGATTCGGATCCTGTATAGGGATGGCAGGTGCGCTCACTGGCTGAGTGTGCTGCAAACAACACCGAGCCAAGGGTTGCGATCCCCTTACTGGTCGAAAAAAAAAAAAGCCCACAATCTAATGCTAACTGAATATCTATCACATTTGTGAAAGAAGCAGCATGTGATTATATAACATAAATTTGTCTTGTCCATGAAGTGTCTAACAAAATTGCTCTCCTTTCACTTATAGATCACACCTGCAGGGAACGGAGTAATCTCTTCAAGTCTGGTCTGTCACAAATTTGTAGGCTTTACATCGGTTGTGTTTTCCTTTTGAGGTTGTTTCATTGGTCTTTGTTACCCTTTAAAATGGGGAAACACAAAGATTTCTTTTGATGGTTGGTTTACAAAAATGGGGAAGAATATATAAGTTCTAAGTCTCATTTATAGCATAATGCCTCTCTGTGAGGGGAAACCAACGTGCAGTGCAATCTCCAAGTATAACTGACAAGGGAGCTTTTAGTCAAAGAAATAGGAAAGGCAAAGGGCTTGAGAAGCATCAGGTTCTTTATTTGTTTTCTCAAAATAAGACAGAAATTAAAACATTTCAAAATATAATTAAATAAAATTTTGTTCCTTGCCATCTCCACCTTACAGCCACCCCATCATGTCAACTATCCTGGGATGAAGAAGGACCAGAAATCCTTCAACCAGAGCCTGGCCCAGTGGGAGAACTTCGTCTACAACCCAGGCATCAAGGACATGGGGATCACTTGTTCCTTTTCTGGGTCATGCTATGTGAATGACCTGCGTGGGAGGTCAGACTTTCCATCCCCTGTTGGATGTCTAACCATCAGGAAGAAGTATCCAAGTGTAAATGAAGTCAGTGTCACACAGCAGTGGGCACTTGCTGACAGGCACCCAGGGAAGATGGCTTTCTGGACTGCTCGTGGAAAGAATAGAAAGGAGCTGGTTTTGTGCCTCTACCTAGTCTCCTATGATTCTTGCATTCCTCTCATTCACAATGTGAGCTACACAGAACTTTAGGTGTTTCCATATGCTACATTTCTTTCATTGTGATAAAATCATGCTTTGTTGATTTGGTGTCTTTTTTCGTACACTTTGATCTCTAAAACTGCATTGGCAGCAAGATATAACAGCTAATTTAATGTTAAATCCATAAAATATTTACATAGCACAGAAAGTTTTACAGTATTGGTGATAAAACAACATAAAAAATAGGGCAAGTCCACTATTATAGAATGTCCACAGTTCCCTACTATGGTGTCTGTACACTGGTCCAAAGGATCAATACAGGCAACAGAAGGACAATGAACATGATTATTCAGGAAACACACTGTTATGCTACCATAAATGTCATGTACAATTTCAATTCTCTACAAGGTTGTCTTAAATACTACAATGTCAGACCCAGCTTATACAAAAATGAAGACAGGCAATACAACATTTAATTTCTAAAGATATTCTGCTCCTACTATGCATTTACTGTCATCTTGAAGGTACTTGTCTCAAGAACCTATTATGATCGCCATATTGGGTTTTTGGATTGGTAATCCATTCCTCTCTCACTGACCTGTCATTTCTATCCTGGTATCAGCCAATTAGCATCAGTAAAAGCATAGCTAGATGGTCTTTGTGGTAAAGTCATGCTCATTTTTATGTACCTCTTTGTTTCACTACTGAGAAAAGAAAGCACTCTACTGTGATCCACAAGATTAAACAAGAATGCATGTATTCTATTTTCATGGAACATGCAAGCTATAAAAGGGGAAAATTTGGACTGATGAATAATGATATTGCCTTTAATTAAAGGTACTCACCATCAGCTGAGTAATATTGGTTGGGCATTCCGTGTTTTAGTCAAACTCTTTGTTTTTTTAGTTTAATTTTATTTTATCAATATACAATGTGGTTGATTTTTGTGTCCCTTTATCAATTGCTCCCTTCTCCTTCCCTCTCCTCCTCCCTCCCATCCACCTCATGTGTGCACTTGTCTTAACAACTTCGAAGAATTGTGATTGCTGTGTCTTATTCCTGCCCCCCATTTGTTTGTGTATTTATTATTTATTTTTAGCTCCCACAAATAAGTGAGAACATGTGATCTTTCTCTTTCTGTGCCTGACTTGTTTCACTTAATATAATTTTTCTAAGTCCATCGATGTTGTTGTGAATGGCAGTATTTCATTCTTTTTTACAGCAGAGTAGTATTCCATTGTGTAGATATACCACATTTTCCGTATCCACTCATCTGATGATGGACATTTGTGCTGGTTCCAACACTTAGCTATTGTAAAGAGTGCTGCGATGAACATTGGGGAACAGGTATACCTTCAACATGATGATTTCCATTCTTCTGGGTATATTCCCAGGAATGGAATATCTGGGTCATATGGTAGATCTATCTGTAATCGTTTGAAGAACCTCCATACCGTTTTCCATAAAGGCTGCACCATTTTGCAGTCTCACCAACAATGTATGAGAGTTCCTTTTTCTCCCCATCTTGCCAGCATTTATCATTCACAGTCTTTTGTATATTAGCCATCCTAATTGGGGTGAGATGGTATCTCAGTGTGGTTTTGATTTGCATTTCCCAAATGCTGAGTGATGTTGAACATTTTTTCATGTGTCTCTTGGCCGTTCATATATCCTCCTTTGAGAAATGTCCATTTACCTTCTTTGCCCATTTTTAATTGGGTTACTTGCTTTTTTCTTGTAAAGTTGTTTCAGTTCCTTGTATATTCTGGATATTAATCCTTTGTCAAAGTATATTTGGCAAATATTTTCTTCCACTCTGTTAGTTGTCTTTTAACTCTGTTAATTGTTTCTTTTGCTGTGCAGATGTATTTTAGTTTGATATAATCCCATTTGTTTATTTTTCCTTTGGTTGCCCATACTTTTGAGATCATATTCGTGAAATCTGTGCCCAGTCCTACTTCCTGGAGTGTCTCCTCTATGTTATCTCTAAGAAGTTTTATTGTTTTAGGGTGTATATTTAATTCTTTAATCCACTTTGAGTTGATTATGGTATATAGTGAAGAGCTATGGGGCTAGTTTCATTCTCCTGCATATGGATATCCAGTTATGCCAGGACCATTTGCTGAAGAGGCAGTCTCTTCCCCAGTGTATAGACTTGGTGCCTTTGTCAAATATCAGATCACTGTAGGTATATGGGTTGATTTCTGGGTTCTCTATTCTATTCCATTGATCTGAATGTCTGTTTTTATGCCAGTACCATGCTGTTTTAGTTATTATAGCTTTGTAGTATAGTTTAAATTCAGGTAGTGTTATGCTTCCAGCTTTATTTTTTTTGCTCAGAATTGCTTTGGCTATGTGTGCTCTTTTGTTATTCCATATAAATGTCTGGATAGTTTATTCCATTTCTGAGAAAAATGTCAGTGGAATTTTGATGGGGATTACATTAAATTTGTATATCACTTTGGGTATTATGGACATTTTCACAATGTTGATTCTTCTAATCCAAGAGCATGGTCTATCTTTCCATCTCTTGTGTCCTCTGTAATTTCTCTCAACAGTGGTTTGTAGTTCTCATCATAGAAATTTTTCACATTCTTGGTGAACTTTATTCCTAAGTATTTTATTTTTATGGTGACTATTGTTAATGGGCTAGCTTTCTTTTTTTTTTTTTTTTTCTGCATGCTGGCTATTGGAGTATAGAAATGCTACTGATTTTTGTGTATTGATTTTGTATCCTGAAACTTTGCTGAAATCATTTATAAACTCTAAGACTTTTTTTGTAGAGGCTTTAGGCTGTTTGATATACAGTATCATGTCATCTGCAAACAGGGACAGTTTGACTTCATCTTTTCCAATTGGGATACCCTTTATTTCCTTCTCTTCTCTGGTTGCTCTGGCTAGTACTTCCAATACTATGTTGAATAGGAGTAGTGAGAGTGGGCATCCTTTTCTAGTTCCCGTTCAGGATGATAATGGCAGTGGGCTTATCATATATGGCTTTAATTATATTGAGATACTTTCTATATATACCTAACTTGTAGAGAGTCTTTATCATGAATGAATGTTGAATTTTGTCAAATGCT
>NW_007727523.1:166802-178734 GCF_000696425.1 Galeopterus variegatus
TTGCATCTATATTCATCAAGGATATTGGCCTGTAGTTTTCTTTTTTTGCTGTATCTTTGTCAGGTTTTGGTATCAGGGTGATGTTTGCTTCATAGAATGAGTTTGGGAAAATGACCTCTGTTTCAGTCTTTTGGAATGGTTATTAGAGAATTGGAATCAATTCCTCTTTGAAAGTTTTGTAGAATTCTGCAGTGAACCCATGTGGTACTGGGCTTTTCTTTGTTGGGAGCCTTCTGATAACAGCTTCAATCTCTTTTATTGTTACTGGTTTGTTCAGATTTTCTATATCTTCTTGGCTCAGTTTTGGTAGTTGTATGTGTCCAGAAATTTATCCATTTCCTCCAGATTTTCAAATCTGTTGGCACATAGTTTTTTATAGTAGTCACTAATGATTTCTTGTATTTCTGAGGTATCAGTTGTAATATCACCTTTTTCATTTCTAATTTTTGTTATTTGGGTCTTCTCTCTCCTTTTTTTAGTTAGCCTTGCTAATGGTTTGTCAATTTTATTTATCTTTTCAGAAAACCAACTTTTTGATTCATTGATCTTTTGTACCATTTTTCGGGTTTCTATTTCATTAAGTTCTACACTGAACCTAATGATTTCTTTCCACCTGTTAACTTTGGATTTGGCTTGTTCCTGTTTTTCTGGTTCTTTAAGGTGAAGTGATAGGTTGTTTACTTGCCATCTTTCCATTCTTCTGAAGTAAGCATTTAATGCAATAAATTTCCCCCTTAGTACTGCTTTTGCAGTATCCCACAGGTTTTGGCATGATGTAACATTGTTTTCATTAGTTTCAATAAATTTTTTGATTTCCTATTTTATTTCTTCTTGGACCCATATGTCATCAAGTAGAATGTTGTTTAATTTCCATGTGTTTTTATAGTTTCCAGAATTTCATTTGTTATTGATTTCTAATTTTAATCCATTGTGATCTGAAAAAATACATGGGATAATTCCAATTTTTTTGAATTTGTTGAGACTTGACTTGTGACCTAACATGTGATCTATCCTGGAGAATGTTCCATGTGCTGATGAGAAGAATGAATATTCTGAGGTTGTTGGATGGAATGTTCTGTAGATATCTTCCAAGTCCAAATGGTCTAGAGTGTTGTTTAGATCTTGTGTTTCTCTGCTGATTCTTTGCCTAGATGATCTGTCCAATATTGAGAGTGGAGTGTTCAGGTCCCATGCTATTATGGTATTAGCATCTATCTCATTCTTTAGGTCTAATAGTGTTTGCTTTATAAATCTTCCTCCTCCAATGTTGGGTGCACATATATTTATGATTGTTACGTCTTCTTGATGTATAAATCCTTTTATCATTATATAATGGCCTTCTTTATCTCTTTTATGGCTTTTGGTTTAAAGTCTATTTTATCAGATATAAGAATAGCTACTCCAGCTCATTTTTCATTTCTAATTGCTTGGTATATCTTTTTCCATCCTTTCACTCTTAGTCTATGTGTGTCTTTACAGGTGAGGTGAGGCTCTTGAAGACAGCATATAGTTGGGTCCACCTTTTCAATCCAGTCAGTCAGTCTGTGTCTTTTGAGTGGGAAATTTAATCCTTTTACATTAAATGTTGTTATTGAAAGGTATTGATTTACTTCTAGCATTTTATTGATTTTTGTTTGGATGTCTTAAGTGTCTTTTGTTCCTTTCTTTCTGATTTACTGTTTGTCTTCTGTATTTCTTCTTTTCTTGAGGCGGTAGATAAACTTTTATTTTTCCTATCTTCACTGTTAGCATTTTTATTTTACTAGTGGGTTTTGATTTTTCTTGAGATTTTATGGAAGTGGTGGTTATTTTTCAGGTACAAAACCTAGTACTCCCTTGAGAATTTCTTGTAAGGGTGGTTATGTGGTAGTGAATTCCTGCATTTTTTGTTTGTCTAAGAAATATACTATTTGCCCTTCATTTAGGAAGGATAGCCTTGCTGGGTAAAGTATTCTTGGCTGGCAATCTCTCTCTTCTAGTATTTTGAATATATCATCCCATTCCTTCCTGGCTTTTCAGTTTATGATGAAAAGTCTGATATTAGTCTGATTGGGGCTCCCTTATAGGTGACTTGATGCTTCTCTCTTGCAGCTTTTAAGATTCTCTCTTTGTCTTTGAGTTTTGTCAATTTGACTATAACATGTCTTCGAGAGGACCTTTTTCGGTTGAATACGTTTGAGGATCTTTGAGCTTCCAGAATCTAAAGATCTGTGTCTTTCTCTATAGCTCAGAACTTTTCTGCCACTATTTTGTTGAATATGTTTTCAATGCAATCTCCTTTTTCCTCCCCTTCTGGAATACCCACGGTTCACATATTCGAGTGCTTTAGGTTGTCTGTTATCTCTCTTAGATTTTATTCAATGTTTTTAATTCTTTTTTCGTTCTTTCTTTCTTTTTGTCCACCTGTGTTATTTCAAACAGCCCATCTTAAAGGTCAGAAATTCTCTCTTTTGCTTCTTCAAGCCTACTGGTTAAACTCTCTGTTGTATTTTTTTTATTTTGTTGAGTGAATTCTTCAGCTTGGCAAGTTCTTCTACATTCTTTTTGAAGGCACTGATTTCTTTGTACATTTCTTCTTTCAGGTCCTGTATACTTTTCCTCATTTCGTCATGTTGTCTAGCTGAGTTTTCTTGTATCTCATTTAGTTTCCTTAGAATTATCCCTCAAAATTCCTTGTCAGTCATTTTAAGGGCTTTTCTTCTAGAAGATCTAGAGCTTGAGAGTTATTATTACCTTTTGGTGGTGTACTTTCTTGATTTTTCATATTTCTGGTATCTTTTCTTTGATGTTTAGTCATTGTGGAAGGGGATTTCACAGTCCACTCATTCTACCCTAATGTCTGGCTAGGATCCTTCCTGGACTGCCAATGTTGCATGGCTGCCTCGGTGCCTATGGGCAGGAGGCTCGGGCCTCTCTGGGCCATGGAGACTGGACTGGGCTGGAAGTCCAGCAGTGGCACCTACCTGTTCGCACGTGGGTGGCTCAGGCCCCTGAGTGTCTGGGGCGTTTAGCACCTCTTTCTGCTATGCACAGTTGCCTGGGCTGGGGGGTCCTGCATCAGAGGCTACCCATTCCAGTGAATGTTCGCCTTGGGGTAGGTGGTGGCAGTGGCTCTCAGGCCTCTCTGGGGGGCCTCTCTGGGCTGTGCACACTTGTCTGGGCTGAGGAGGGGTCCTGCGTTGGCAGCTACCTGCTCCAACATGCATTCGCCTCGGGATGCATGGCGGCAACGGCTCTCCTGTTTTTACTTATTATTATTGTTTTTTAATAAGTGATAGGCTTTGTTTTTATAGCAGTTTTAGGTTTACAGAAAAATTGAGCAGAAAGTACAGACAATTCACATGCCCCCTACACACACGCGCGCGAACACATACAAGTTTCTCTTATTACTAACATCTTACATCAGTGTGGTACATTCGTTACATTTGTAAACCAATATTAATACATTATGGTTAAAGTTTGCATTATGGTTTCTTTTCTGTAAGTTTCTAAGCATTTTGTTATCTCCGTAGTGTCCTGCATTTACTATTACAGTATCACACAGAACAGTCTCACTGCCCTTTATTCACACTCTCTTGTGCAATGTTTTTATAATTTACAATATATGCAAAATCCATTTAGGGGTGGCCAGTTAGGGAAGGTTTGCTGGCCCAAATAAAAATTCAAAATTTGACCATGGAAGGCTAGATGCTGATAATTTTTTTCAAACAATACTTTTTTTTTTTTTTTTGTCTTTTTTTGTCTTTTTCCGTGTCCGGCAACGGATCGCAACCCTCAGTGTTGCCCCCGTACCGGACCGGGGACCGGCAACCCTAGATGTGTGTGTACTTATGTGATATTTTTCTCATTGGGAAAAGAAAGGATAATAATATGTATCTCCTATGGTTACTGTTAGAATGAAATAAAACAAGGGACAAATAACTGAGGGCAGTGCATGACATAAAGCAGAGACTTAAACTGAAGACCTTTGTGCTCTTTCTAGAGATCATGAAATTTCATCCAGGTGTCTATCTTAAATCCAGTACCAGCTGGTGTTTGGAATTACAAAGTGCTTAGTTGCTTTATATTTTATAGATGACAAGCATGTTCAAATGGGAAGAATGCTGTATCTGTGATTATTTAAAGATTTGTTACCAATTCCAGACTAACTTTTGTAGAATAGATTAGACAAAGTGTGCAGTTATAAACTAATGGGTGTGGGCATGAATTTGATCGTATCATTTCTTCGTTACTGACCCCTATCCATACTTTTATGCACATGTATGAGTCTAAGCCTATGGAAAGCTATGCTTATTTTCTGGACAAATGGACAAAATTATTTTATTGATAAAATTAAAGAAAAGGAGAGCTCCAGATATTTTCAGTCCCATGTTTAAAAAAAAGAATCCAGAAATTTGAACTGTATGCTGAATAGTATCATTAGGAACTAATCTGTCCTGGGTAGAACATTGGTTTCCTCTCACAAGACCATTCCCTGGAAGGTTTGAAAAAAGTCTAAGCTTTACAATATTGTGGGCAGTTGAGGAGACTGTTTATTCTTATCTTGCATGAAAATCATCATTCAAAAATGTGTTAGATTTTTATTAAATCAAAGTTGGACTTTATGCACATCCTAGTCACAAAGACAACTGTAGTTAAGATTGTCAGAAATTCTGAATGTCCCGTGTTACTTCATTGTCACACTGCGTTTGTGGTTGTTGCATTTCTCCCTGTTTTCTTGCCCTATCATTGTATCAAGAATTTTTAAAAAGAGGGAAAAATCCCATAAACCTCAAGTTACATTTCCTCAAAGACTGAAAAGAGAAAACCACCATATAAAACAGCAGCACTCCAATATTCAGTCACAACGAAGAGCCTAAAGTTGGTGGGAGGCTTTGTTTAGAAACCCAGATTTTTGATTTGCATGAAGGCCAAGCAGGCAAGGAAATGTCTTCTTATGCATTGTTTTCAGGCAAAATATCTGTGATTTACATACACCTGACTTTTCATTTGGATAACTGGGGAACCCTCAAAGTTACACAGATCTAAAAGAGTACCCAGATTTTACTGGGATATGCAGTCACACATTTGAGGACATCTTTTAGCCTCCCACTTTTGATGCCCTTTGACTATCAATGTGACTAAAGTAGGAGTGCTTATCTGAGAAGCCTAGAAAAAGAAATATAAATGTGAAAACAGTTCCTGCATCAGCTCCCACTGAAACATACTGTACCCCCATAAGGAAGCCTTATGAAAACTATGTTTCAGTGAAAGTAATGAACCATTCAAATACTTAAATTAAATCATATCCCCCTCCTGGAGAGGGTTCCACTAGGGGGTTGGCACCTGATCTCTCACGCCTCCATCAGTTCCATTCTCTCTGGCAACTTTAAGGAGCTGAGATGTAGCATAGTCGCCATAGCCAGAGTGTGATCAGGACTTCATCTGCCTCTACAAACCCACCCAAGTTAAAGGGCTTTTCCTTGGGCGCTGTCTGTTTCCTAATTTCATTCTGCTTGAAGCCTTGAAATTAGTTAAACAATACTTCCCCAATATATTTTCCAATACATGGGTTCCATATACTGATGTAAAACTACTCCCAGAGAGTATTTCAGGAGTCTGCATTATTTTAGAGCTCTTAAATGTACTACAGAACTCTTTAGTTTGCAAAATTACTAATTTATTGTGTCGCATTAATGAGTTGTCCCAAAGCAGCTTTCCAAAAAGGAAAATATGCCTGCAGGGAGTATTTGATGCACTGAACAGAATCTATTTAAAATTCATTCACAGAAGACTTTGAAAACATTAATCAGCTACATGATGATCTGGGTTTTTATATTTAAACCTCAGAACATCTGGGAAGTAGCCACTCTTTAATCACTTTTCAAGAGGCAGCCTGCTCTAGTGGAAAATGCAAGGACCAGGGAAGAAAAACAGGTTTTAAGTTGTACACCAATGCCAATTGATTGGTAATGGCTTCTAGAGGAGCAGGGTAGAAAAGGATTTCGGGATCATGTGGAAGTTCAAAGCAAAAGAGTATTGAAATTGATTAGTGACATCTGTCATGCGCTCAGGAAGAGGCCATGGCCACAGATATGCAGTCTCTGCATGGACAGTGGAGATAGAAGCCTCTCGATTCCAACTGTGGAGCTCTCACATTAGAGTTCTAGACCTTGTGCTTACTTAAGCTTTCAGCTTCCGTTTCCCTGTCAGTGAAAAAAAGAAAGGATACTAACTGCCGCTCAGTTTTATTGTGAAAAGTAGAGAGAGCAAGTTTGTAAAGAACCCTAACAGATTTTAAAGGAAGTGTTTATTGATTTTTTTGAATTTTATTTTGAGAAATTTCTTTAAAGCACAAGCAATATAGCTGTTTGTCTATCCCGCCTGGTATGAAACAAAGTTATTTTTAAGAATTAGGTACACAGGAAACAAATCAATTATAATTATTTAAAAATATTTTAACACACAAAATCTGCTTGAAACTGTACAAGTAAATATATATTTCATAATAATGTCCCTATTATTTCAGTTAGACCAAGAACTTAATTTGTGAAGTGTGGAATTCTTTTGATATCACTAGATTAAATGTAAACATTGTTTTTACTAATATTTGTTTTTTATATGCAATACCCTAAATATATTGCTAAACGTGCACACAATATTATAAAATATGAAATAACACTGAAATGTTTTCTGATATCTAAATTGTTTCACATCATGATCAATAATAATTTATGATCCTATTTTTAAGTGTTATTTTCATTATTATAAAATCAGGTTAAGTAGAATTCAGAATTAAGAAGCAATTCTTCCCTTCAGATTTTAAAGTGACACAATTGAGTTTTTAGCTGATATATCCCGATGAATATTACCCATGATTTCCTAACCTTGTTTTTAAGTATTTGAATCAGTTATTTGTTTTAGGCAAGAAGATATCATTGCTCGGTTTGCTGCCTCTGCAGTCTGCGTACATCTTGCTAAATTCTAAGTATCTTATGAAGTTGATTTGTTTATTCATTGTAGTGGCGGCAGCTGGTAGATTTAAGAAGAGAAACCGTTAATTAACAGTGGCAGAGGAAAGAAAATTTAAACTGAAAATGACCATATTCTTTTATTTCTAATAAACAAATGAGCCTATCTGAGAAAAGACTGTGGCTCTAGGAGTCAGTGTAAGAAACCCAGGCAATATCAACTAGCAATGTAATTAGTTATAGGCACTGTTAGTGCAAAGCTGGAACAACCAGTTGAAAAGTGAAAAATTGTTCTCAGTCAATCGATGAGCTGTTTTATCTACATGATAAGACGGGGGAAAAAGTTGGGTTGAGATTTTTTTCACACTGCTCAATTGATTCATATTTGAAATATATTAATTAGTATTTTGTTCCCTGGGGCGCAGAATGAGACAACCCCTCCAGCAATTTCATAAGGAAAACCACATTTTAAGTTCACTAGCTGTGGTGGTTTGTTGATCGGTTAAATGGTTTAACGTCAAGCAGGTTAACTTAAGTGTCATGAGAAATAATTTTACAACAAAGGAAGAAAGACTTTCTTTGAAAGGTCTGTCCCTTTGGTTCATTAACTTTTAAAGCAAGCACTTCTTACTTGTTTCCACATGGTATAGCCTTTCAAATATTAAAGGCAAATTATAAGCTGTAAACTAAGTTTAGGTAAAATAGAATTTCTTTTCAATTGACGGTATAATAGATATGTTTGACAGATTATCTGTTTGATATCTGTTTGATAGATAATCTCTTTAGTTATCTGCTATATTCCATCTGACTCAAGTCACTTTTCATTTGTCACCACTTTCACTTAACTGCTTCATTAAGAATACTTTCATGTAGAACTTCCTAAAAATTTCCACTGAAATACCATCAGGGGAAACCTGGAGACACCAAAATGCAGCTACCTGCAAGGGTTGAAAACTCTTTATGGTTTTGAGTTTTATAAAGTCCACAAATTTTGCATTCTGCTCTTCACAAACCCATAGTTTCTAATAGAAATGAATTTTTAGTGATTTGCTGAGGCATTACAGTAGAAATCCAGAAGAATATTCTACCTGGTGGTAGAACAGTGTAAATTATGCTCATTCTCTCTGGATGTGGGGTGCTTAGTTCAAATCCTGCTCCTCTTCCTGTTCATGTTCTTGGGTGTCAGGCTCTTCTTGCCCTTTTACCTGCCCATAATCCTGCACTGACTGGGCCAATTGTCAAGCTAGGGCTGGGTCTGGAGATAACAGACCCCTCAAGCCCATTGTCCAGATTGGGTCACAAACCCTTCACACACCAGGCTGGGTCAACAGACCCCTCACACGCAGGTCTATGAGCTAGGTAACCGGCAAACAGGTCCTTGAAAGCCATAGGTTGGAGAGCATGGCCATGCACAGTGGACACCTGAGGCAGTAACAACGCCAGTCAGGTCCTGGCGCTGCACATGTGCACTAACTCCACCCACACACACACAATTTGCTTGCAAAGAATGTGCCGCACCGTCCTCAACCGGCCCTGAGGTTAGGTGGCCTGATTAAATTATTCTATTTTCCCAACATTGGGTAAGTTTCATAGCTTCTCCATGCCTCAGTTTTATTATCTCAAAAGTGGGAAGATACTTCTCATAGATTCAATATGAGAATTAAAAGTGATTGAGCACATAATAAATACTTGGTAAAATGTATCTATTATTTGAATTGGTTATTACATGTAAGAAAATTTAGCTGAAATGTAAAGAGTGAACTGCGTATTGGCTTTAGCAACCTGTTGTGTTCTCTTTTCTACCTTTATTTATGTAACAACAGTTTGAGGAACAAAACTGTTATAAATATTACGATGTAGCCACCTTTCAAAAACCACTACCTTTACCAAATATTCTGTTAAACAGCAGGGATACCTAGAATGCCTCCAAAGAGAACAGGGTGCAATCTTTTCTAGCTACTATTGAAATTATGATTATTATAAATGCCGTGCATTTTATGTTAATTCAGATTTTTGCTAATTTAAAATAGTAAAGTATAAAATATTAATGAAATCTCATTTTCTGAAGCAAACTTTAAAAAATAACACAAATACCTACATTCATTTTTTTCTATGATTAGCCTTCAATTAAGTTAGTTATGAATAATACAAAGTCTTCAAGAATACATGATTGATATGAAAATCTATTGCTTTACTGTTTTTTTTTTTTTTCTTTTGCTGGAAAGTAAGACTGCTTGTTTTAAATAACAGATTGAAAGAATTTCTAGTCAGTGGTTAACGTCTTTTTTCTAAAGACTTAAAAATTATTTTTTGGCTGAAGTATAACATACACACAGAAAAATACATAAATCACAAGGCTACAGCTTGATGAATTTTCGCAAATGTAACTCACAATTTTAATCAGCAACATTACCAGAACATTAGAAGCCTCTCTCATTTCTCCCTGCCAGTCATTGCCCACTGCAAGGATAACTCCTATCTTAACTTCTAACACCAATCATTGATTAGCTTTGCTTGTTTTTGAACTATTTACAGAGCTACTTAGTACATATTATTTTGTGCTCAGCTTATATTATGCAGTATTTTACTTGAAAATTTTTTTCTCCACAGGAATATATATGGGACTACCCACTGGGATTAAAGATAAGTATAGATTTACCATATGCTAGATGATATATAAATACATTTTATGGATAATCTCATTTAGTCATTACATTAGTCTAAAAATCGGGTAGTACTAATGTCTGAATTTTTTGGTGTAAACCCTAAGGCTTAGAGTGGTAAATAATTTTTGCAGGTTGTATAAATATAAGTGATGACACTGGGAGTCTAAACTCATCTCTCTCTAAATTCAAAGTCTGAATCTTCAAACGTTGCTATACCTCTCTCTGTTAGAAATGCTGTGATCTCACCAAGACCTGGTTGATGTATGAGAGATATACTAAGGAGGACTCAATTTTTAAAAATCTTAGCTCACTGATAAACATAATTGTCAATATACAAAATTGTATTAAGAAAAACAATATAACATGATATTTTATAATTCAATATAAGGAGCTCCTTTTTTCTGTAAACATCCTGTTCGTTACTACATGCTAAATATTGCAGAATTTTTCAGATTTCAAAATCAGAATTTATACAAATATATCTAAGCATTCAGGAAAAAGTCATTCACTGCAGCTCCCCCCTCTGCTTCTTCAATAATTGTTATAATTTATATTCTGAGTAGGTTTTAGAAAAATTCAACATATAATGGAAGCCTTTTTTGTGTCCTGGAAGCATAACAAACCTTCAACTTTCCTTAACTGAAAAGATCAAATAAATACTTATTAGCAAGAATTAAAAATAAATCAATATTAAAAAGCAATAAAAAGAGGACCAGTTTCAAAGGATGATTCACATAACTTAAGCTCCTAAGCAGTACCTGTTAAGAAATCATTGGTAAAACGAAGACTATAATCTGAAACTCCTCAATTTTATGTTTCTATTTTCAGTAATTCCTTTTCTAAAGGTCATGAATTCTCTAAGCATACAAAGGTACTTCAAAAAGTTCATGGAACGGGCCGGCCCGGTGGCGCACTGGATAGGTACTGTAAAATTTGGCACCTGAAAGTAATGTCTTCACATCACACATTGTGAAATATGTAACATTCATTAGCTAAGCTGTCAGGAGGTAAGCAACAAAGACACAAATATTTCTGACTGGAAAGCTGGAATGCTGTTACAAATATTTGTTAAAATTGTGGCTTCTGATAGATATCTTGGAAATCAGGTCACATGCTGAGTGTAAGTCTAGGAAAAATAGTTGAAAAAAACTTTTCAATGCTAGTGTACTTTGGTATGTACTGATGTTTTTTAAATCCTACAAGAAAAAAATGAACTCTAAATATTGCGAGCCAGGCTATTGCTAGGATAATCTTAAATATGCATGGCTAGGAGAAGAGCCACTCTCTTTGCCTGCACCCAATAATCCAACCTGGCCAAGTAGCTGATAACTAGGTACCTTGAAAATTAGAACATGAAACAAACACTGCTTTTGTACCTTAAACTAAAACATTTATATGCGGTGGCTCTGAAGCTGGCAAGACTTATGCCCACAAGTATTTCTCAATGAATTACATGCAATTTAAGATTTTATTTTTCCCTGAGCATTTTGCGATACCCTCATATTTTAACTAGAGGAAGCAAAACTAACAGTTTCATTGTAAGGACTTCTTAAAAAACAAAGGAACTTGTGAAAGAGACAGACATTTCCCCTCCGAATTAGATTTTCCTCTTCTTCCATAGGAATGGAATTCCAAGGTAAGAATGACTCCCTAGCCAAAAACGACATTTCCCAGCATCCCTTGTACCTAGTTCTGGCTTTGTTACTAAATCTTGGCCAAGATGTCAATGAGCAGAAGAAATGTGAACCACTTCTCAGTCACGGTCTTAAAGGGGCATACCTTCCTTTTCTCCTTTCTCCATTCTGTTTCCTGAAATGTGGATACAATCACTAACCAGTTTATACTATGTGGATAAGGACAACTCACTAGGAAGGGTGGAGCAACAATCTGGAAAGAGCCTAGATTTCTACATGTTCTTATAAAGAAGACCTGGGTAGCCCATATCCTAATTGTTATTAAGAAAGAAATAAAATTCTGTCTTATTTAAATCTTTTATTTTTGGTTTCTGTTTTAAATAGCTGAATGACATTCTAGGTACTGTAAAATTTGGCACCTGAAAGTAATGTCTTCACATCACACATTGTGAAATATGTAACATTCATTAGCTAAGCTGTCAGGAGGTAAGCAACAAAGACACAAATATTTCTGACTGGAAAGCTGGAATGCTGTTACAAATATTTGTTAAAATTGTGGCTTCTGATAGATATCTTGGAAATCAGGTCACATGCTGAGTGTAAGTCTAGGAAAAATAGTTGAAAAAAACTTTTCAATGCTAGTGTACTTTGGTATGTACTGATGTTTTTTAAATCCTACAAG
>NW_007727523.1:178883-179757 GCF_000696425.1 Galeopterus variegatus
GTCAGAAAGGAAGCTATCCTTATGGCAGAAATCAAAGAAAGGTGATATCTTTCTCACCTAAGTCTTATCTGAATAGCTTTAAAGTAGCTTCCATTAAGTTAAGAAAGATAATCAGAGGGACTAGTGAATAAAAAAGATAACATCTTCAGGATTAAGAAACATAACTAAATAAGATCTTTGGTGTTAGTTACATGCAAATGAAATTTGTTGGAAGCACATACACAGGAAGCCTATTAAATTTCTAGAGGAGTGTATTAATAAAGAAATTTCATTCCTGGATAGCTAAGCATATGTGACCTAAACTATGCCTGTGCCCTCAAAAGTGCAGCAACAGGAATAGGACTATGAAAGCTGTTCAGCCACCAAGAAGGGCAACCTTTCCCTTGTTCACTTCCGATGTGATCACTCTCTTGTATCAACTTTCACAGTACTTATCACATTTTGACAGTTTGTGTTTATTTTTATGATTACTTGTCTCCCCTGGTGAACTGTCAAGTCCATGTGGACAGGGGCCATATCTGCACATTGTGTAGTGCTTTGCACATAATGTACCCATAAGTATATGCCGGGTTAATTAGAATGTAAACAAAAAAATTGGTTTTTGGAGTGACGGCAGATATATAGAGAAAAGTGATAGAAAAATAAATAAATTAATGATAGAGAGTGCTCCTGATAAAAATAGAGAAAATAGTTGGTTTTCAGAGTTGCAATAATTTGCAAAAGTCCCAGTTTTATTCAACTTGTATCTATTTAGAAGGGAGAAAAAATAAAAATAAACAATAAAACAAACTCTTTGAGTAATAAGAGGTAGTGTATGTTCCTTGAAATAAAAACCAAAAACCTAGGCCGGCCCGTGGCTCACTCGATAGAGTGC
>NW_007727523.1:179937-181193 GCF_000696425.1 Galeopterus variegatus
AAGCCAAGGGTTGAGATCCCCTTACCGGTCATCTTTTTAAAAAAAAAAACAAAAAAAAAAACCAAAAAACCTGAAAGTAGGTTAGTATGGTGAAGTGAGTTTTGTTAATAGTCCTGCAAAAGGAAAGAATATATACATTAAAAATATAATATTTTGGCATTCCAAAGGAAAAAGAGACACCACTGTCATAAATTATATAATTTTTAATTTTATTTTTATTAATTTGTTGGTAGTTAGCTTATTATCTGTCTCTCCCAGTTGAATGTGATTTTCCTGAAGACAAGGGCTATATCATTCATAACTGCATCTTTAGTACCCCTAAAAATTAGTGTTTTAAAGAATATATACATATGGACTTAATAATTACAATATAAATAAATATAAATAACATTTAGAAACTCATCATATAAAGTAGAACATATTTTCTCTTGTAGTTTTCTTTGCTCTTGGATAAATTATTACCAGTGAAAAATTTGTTTAAAAGATTGCTGCCTTTTAAACGTAGCAATCCAAATTCATGTGTTAGAAACTTAATCCTCAATACAACAATGTTTAAAGGTGGGGCCTTTAAGAGGTGATTAGGTTATGAGGGCTCTGCCCTCATGAATGGATTAATGCCATTATCATGGGAATAGATTCCTGATAAAAGGATAAGTTGAGCTCCTGATAAGGAAGGAATTGCGTCCCCAACATTTTATGTATTAGAAGCTTAATTTCCACTGTAACTGTTGAGGGTAGGAAATCCTATTATGGTAATTGAAAGGTGGGGCCTTGAAGAGGTGATCAAGCTGATGGATTAATAATGGTGGTCATGGGTGTGGTTCTGAGGGTTTTAAAAAGAGAGCACATGAGAGTATCTCTCTGCTTGCCATTTTCTGCCACGTGAGATCCCCGCATTGCTGAAGTCACCACCAAAGGAAGCTCTCATCAGATGTGTTCCCTGGACTTTGGACTTCCCAGCCTCTCAAACAATAAGCAATACATTATGTTTTCTTATAAATTACCTAATTCCAGGTTAAGCAACAGAAACAGACTAATACAGCCCCATTCTTCTTTCTCAAGCTCTGTTGTCCTTCAGCCTTCCATGATGGGATGACACAGCAAGATGGCCCTCATCAGTTGTCAGTTCCTTAACCTTGATCATTGTCTCCAGAGCTGTAAGAAATAAATCTCTGTTCTTTATAAATTACCCAGTCTCCGGTCTTCTGTTATAGCAATATGAAATGGACTAAGACAATGATGTATGGAAACTTATA
>NW_007727523.1:182931-184813 GCF_000696425.1 Galeopterus variegatus
TGAGTATTTGAGGCCAGGAAAAATAGACTTTTGAACTTCAGGGTATTTTCTCCCCATGTTACTGTTAAATTCTCTCTTGGGTCTATCTTGTCATAATTTATTTATTATAGTTTGTATCTCAAAAGTAATAAAACTTTCAGTAACTATGATTTTCAGCTGAAGTGTTGCATGAAAACAGAAAGTGAGACTTTTTCTCCCTGTGGTGTGAGTGGTGATATTCACATTATAGGAAGTGAGTGGAGCGTGTTAGAGAAAAGACAAGACAAGGGCTGCCAGGAAAGCTGTGTCAGCTCGCGGTATTAATCTCGTCCTAAACGGTATTGAGCAAGTGCCAGCATCCCTGGAACAAAGCTACTTATGTGGAAGCCAAGGAGAGGAAGAGCAGGTGGCCAGCAGAGGAGTCTAGGCACTCACAAAGCTTCTCCTGTTCAGTGGCCCCGCCTTGAAAAGCTGCACTGCTCCCCCAGCTGAGTGAATGGATCCCGGTGTGACTGACACATTGTGAGTATCAGAGGGTGCATCTGAGTCATCATTAACATGCACATTCAACCAAGAAATCCAAATGAGTTGCTATAATCTATCTACCTTTGTGCACCAGCTCAAAATGCCAGTCTGTTAAAAGTCATTACTTTTTTTTTTTTTTTTCCAATTGACTATTTTTGGACTAGATGGTTGAGGAGGCACATGTGGCAGAGCAAATTAGTGGGACTTCAACAATTCACTGGGCATGGTTGTTTTTCAGGGAAAAAAAAAATTAAGAAAGCAACTGTTAAACTGTAGTTATATTCAATCATGACATTTTCACTTTTAGTTGAGATTCCTGTTGAAAGCCAATTTACTAATCCAATAGAGTGTAGATTCTAAAAACGTCTATTGATCATATTTTTATAGCATCAATTATTCTTTTTTGTATTTTTACCAAATTCATGAATCATCTCCACTAACTGATCATTATAACCAAGATGTTTCTTTTTTTCTGGCAAAATCGCAGGGTGAACAATTTAGATGGGCCTGGGATTTACTGTGGGAGCATCGCTAACTTTTTCTCAGATCAAAAATGTGTAAATGAGCAGCTCAAAGAAATGTTACATCTTCTCTGTGGACCCAGAGATGCTAGATGATGTCTTTGCTTCATACAGCACAACCTTTTCCTAGGTTTATTATGCTGTTATTGAAAATAGCTTTTGAATACTGCAGGGTTTCCTGGTATATAAACTCCTGCTTTGCAAACAACAGGGGCTCACAATTGTCTCTAGCCTTGCTTATCTTTCCCTTTATCTCTGGAACCTCCTGNTTTTTAATGCTCCCCATGAATAGCCAGGGTTGTCGGGTGAATTACTTTTATTTGTTAATGACTTGGCTATCCGTTATGTTCATCTGAGCTGAGCTAATGTTCACGGAACCAAAAATGACCACATTAGTGTCTGCCATTTTCTTCACTTGAGATCTTGCCTACTAAGAAATTTTGCCTTTCTTTTTTTCAATTATCTGTGTGTGAGTTTTGTGCTTGTTTAATTTGTAATATCCTTTGTAGTAGAGAATTGATAAAATGTTTGTTAAGTCTCTATGTACAACTGTTTCCTCTGATAATGACAGCTTATTGTAAGCCATTGGAGAACTAGACATAGTCAATACAGGCTCCTCCTATAGATAACTACAAATAATTTCTAGTCAAACTTCACAGATCACTTACATAACTCATAATATTTCCCCTTTAGCTTCTAAAGGTTAAAATAGTCTAACGAATGAAATTATTTCTTTTACTGAAAGACCAGTCTTCTAAATTAAGAATCTAGCCTTTTATAAAATGATAAAGTGTGATGAGTATTTGAGGCCAGGAAAAATAGACTTTTGAACTTCAGGGTATTTTCTCCCCATGTTA
>NW_007727523.1:185803-186220 GCF_000696425.1 Galeopterus variegatus
GGGATTACTACTTCTATTACAGCTATAAACATTTCTATGGTTTTATTTTTTTCTACCTAGAGTTAGTTCCTTTTTCTGTTTTCATAAAGGAATAGTAGTGGTTCTTTCCATGAAATAGAATTCTCTTGAAAGCAGAACTATGTCACTGTGATAGCACAGGGCCCATTGTGAAAATCAGCCAAATGGCATCAACCAGATCCTAATAATTAAGAAGAATTTTACAAGTTTAAACATGACACTGCCTATTAAATCAGTTTCTTCCTTGAAATAGAAACCAGTATTTACTCTTCAAAAGTCCCTCTGGGAATCATGTATAAATGTATCTATCTGTCTGAAAGAAAGCATCTTCCCTAGAAAGCCATGCAGGACAAAAAACTGCTAAGAAAGAGCATGGATCAGTTAACATTTTTGGTAATT
>NW_007727523.1:188183-193514 GCF_000696425.1 Galeopterus variegatus
GAGGGTTGCGATCCTGTTGCCGGTCACGAAAAAAGACAAAAAGGAAAAAAAAAAAAAAAGATTAATAACAATTGAATGCTTTGAATATGAATATACACATATCTATCTATATATAGAGAGAGAGTTTGTTTTTGCTTTTCTTTTTCAGAGACCTCCAATACATTTGAACCTCACGCAGGCATTGTTCACGTTTAAGAGTCATTTGAGGTTAGATTCTACTTCCCTGGACTCAAACTCACTAGCTTCCGAATTGTAGAAAGTTGCTTAACTTCTCTGATCTTCAGCATCGTCATCTGTATAATGAGACTCAGCTTACCAGGCTGCTNTTAACTTCTCTGATCTTCAGCATCGTCATCTGTATAATGAGACTCAGCTTACCAGGCTGCTATACTGACCAACTGAGATAATGTCTATGAATGCTCTCTACAGGAAGCAGAGATAAGACACATTTATTCAACCCATTTAATATAATTCCATTTAATATAAATGTAATATTGTAAAGCTGCAAATCCCGTTCTTGGGGATTTAATGTCTTTTAATACTTACAGATCTCCTTATAAGTATACATGCGATGTTTTCAAAAATAGAAATGAGTCATCAAATTAGGTAAGACCTACCTGAAATCTCTTAGTCAGGAAATGGTAGCTTCGGATAGATCTGACTCTGAAGCCTGTGCTGCCCACTACAGCAAGCAAATTCATGCTTAGGAAGCATGATTCCAATTCATAGAGACATTCACTATAAAACAGGTCCACTTGGATTCTCTCAATAAAATATTTTTTAAAAATCACTAAAGGGACGTTGCCATAGGATATTTTTATTGTTACTGGTACCAGTTATTATAATAATGCTGACAGAAATGATATCATCAGATTACATAATGTATATCTGGTGCAGAAAAATGGACTATAATAAATTAGGATGGGATTGCTTTGGGAAATTCTTTCAGGGATGAGAAGGGTAGCAGAAACAATGATTTGAAAAGTTGAAAAGGTGAGAAAAAATTACAATGAAATTGTGTTGGAAGATATTGCTCAAATTGAGTACATTAGGATGTCCATGAAGTAATTTGAGCAATTTTCACCTGGGCATGCTCATTACCCTAAGCCAAGTAGTACAGCAAAATGGACATGAGGCTCTCGAGCCAAGTTTATATCCCAGCTTCAGCGGGCACTTACTGTGCTATCTAGGGCATGTTACTCAACCTCTTGTCCTTCAGTGCAGTTTTCTCATCTGTAAATCGAGGAAAATGATATTTCTCTATAGTTTTATTGTGAGAATTAAATCAACCAGCCTTTTGTTATCAGCCCTTATTTAAGCATTCTTCATAAGTTAACTAATAAATTTCTAATTATGACATTCAGTAAAACTTTTCTGTTACTTTTCTTTTTGACCTCTCAGTGGTATTTGTAATGTTGATTTATTTCTTGTGTTTGAAATTTTCTTTTCTTTTGGAAATCTATGAATAAAAGTTGTGAGTTTTCAGATACCATGTAATTGAATGATACACTGTATACATGTCAAGCCCTTAGCAATGTGTCTGGCACATAAACATACTATAGAGTAGTATTAGAAGTGTTGTGTTACTGTTATTGTTATTATTATTACCACTATCTTTATGAGCTTTTTCTCTTGGAAATCTATGAATAAAAGTTGTGAGTTTTCAGATGCCATGCAATTGAATGATACACTGTATACATGTCAAGCCCTTAGCAATGTGTCTGGCACATAAACATACTATACAGTAGTATTAGAAGTGTTGTGTTACTGTTATTGTTATTATTATTACCACTATCTTTATGAGCAGAATGTATACTTATCATCATCTTCACATAGGTCATACTGATGTCATAGTAGATGTCACATGTATTCCAGTACCTACCATAGTACTTGCCAGAGAGTAGGCACACGTTACATATGTGTTGATTCAACAAATGTTCACCAAAAACCTGTATGCAGGTGTTTGTAGCAGCTTCACTTATAATTGATAAAATTTGGAAGCAACCAGGATGTCCTACAGCTGATGAATGGTTAAATAAACTGTGGTACAACTAGACAATGGAATATTATTCAGTGCTAAAAATAAATGAACTATCAAGCCATGAAAATACATGGAGGAACATTAAATGCATATTACTAACTGAAAGAAAAGTTTATGTACTACGAGGACACTTCAAGTTCATGGAAAGATTTGTATTATCTTCAATTCTATTTTTCCATGAAATTTTGAAGTACCCTTTTAGATGATTTCAATTCTATGACATCCAGAAAAGGAGAAACTAAGGAGAAATTAAAAGACTGGTGGTTTCCAGGGGTTAGGTGGGAGAGAGGGATGAGTAGGCAGAGCACAGAGGATTTTTAGGGCGGTGAAATAATTCTGTATGATACTATAATGATGAATGCATTGTGATTATTATGATTTGTCCAAACCCATGAAATGTACAACACCAAGAGTGAACCCTAATGTAAACTATGAACTTTGGATGGTAATGATATGTCAATGTAGGTTCATCAAGTTTAACAAATGTACACCTCTGGTGTTGGATATTGATAGTGAGGGAGTTTGTGCTTGTGTGTGTGTAGGGCGTATAGGGGAATTCTCCATACTTTAAGCTCCATTTTGCTGTGAACTTAAAACTACGTTATAAAATAAAAGTTTGTTAAAAATAAATAAACTCTTAAGAGAGAAAGGTTGATCAATGAAAATGTATTAGAGTGAGTGACATCAAACCAGGGTTTGAAGCATGGATAAACAGAATACTTAGGAAACAGAAGTATCTCAGGTTGAGCAGGCTGAGTGGGACAGCCTGTGTAAATGTTTGGAAGCTTGAAAAAGCATTTTGACTTAGAAAATAAATAGCATAGGCAGATTAGTACTGCTAAAACAGCCCTCATTTAAAAAAATCTGTGTAGTTTGTAAATCTCTAACAATTTAATCTCCTTAGTCAGTATATTTTGATTAATTCTTTTTATCTGAATATAGCCAACAATTATAAACATAAGGTAAAAATATTTTGACAGACTGACCTACAGACCGATTAACCTAAATAATTCTGGCCTCATTTGAGGAAAGAGTCCTGTGGATCTGTTCACGAGAAAACAAGGACATTCTTAGTCATATAGCTCCCTTTGTGTATGTGAAGACTGTGGTTTAATAGTGTATAATCCACTGAAAGAGACACTGTAGTTCACTAGAATGACATCCTGTGGCCTCAAAAGGAGATTTTGATTCAGTTCCTACAGGACATAAAGTGTTTTCACAGGCTTTACAAGAAAACACTGTTCAAGTTCTAAGACTAAGATTTCTTTTATTTGATAGAGGATAACACTTGACAGCAAAAGAGTAGTTTACACATCTCTTCTCACAATGGTTAGAGGCCAGGGCACTGAGAGACAGTATTTTAGATGCCTTGGTTGTAAGTGGAACTAACTGATAGTGAAATACTTTCCAAAGTAAGGGGACTAAAGTGCAACATAAGGACTCATTTTTTTCTACAGACTACTTTTTGGTCATTCAACTTTATGAATGTAACCATTGATGCTATCTTTGAGTTAGAAAAACATTTTGAAACATGAAATAGTATGGAAAATTTGTAATATATAGTTTGGGTGTGGGGCTGTGTTTTTAGTGTTAAAAAATCAAACTTTAATCGGTTTTCACTCACTGTTTATTCATTGCTTCTTCCTTTCATAAAATGAATATTGAAAGACTCTTATGTGCAAAGCATTAAGGAGAAAGAGGGGCCTGAGGACACCAGATATGGAATCTTCTCTCAAATGCTTATAATTTAGAGGGAGCTTAGGTATGTGACTTTGTTGTTTTTGTGTACATATGTGCATGCATACTCACTGCATATCTAACACATATATGCATATATTACACATACTCATTCATATTGACTGCATATTAATTATATGTTATAAAATGTATCAAATTCACTTTTAATGACATACATGCCATTTCTTGTGCTAATATAATTGAGAAACAAATGTTCAGGGATCAGATATTTTCCAGTGCTCAGAAACAATTGGATTACATTGTATAATGTTGAATATACTAATTATCCTGACTTGAGCATCACACATTGCACACCAGTAATGATATTAATGGTATTCAACTCTATAACCCCACAGATATGTACAATCAGCTATGATACAATTTTTTAAAAAGACACAAAAAAAGATATAAAAAAAGACTCATTTGGAAACTACAATGTAATTAATTGACTACTTTCTGTAAATAGCTTTATTTTTTGATAATAAATAACATGTACAAATAATTAAGATTTGCCATTTTTCATTGTTCTTTATCTTCCAAGCAGGTACTGCATAAGAACTGATAGCTCTACAAGTACTTTAGAATAGATCTATCTGAAAGTCTGAGGTTAGATGACAACTTGGTATATTTGTTACTGTATGCCTGTTACTGTATGCTTTCTTGCCCCATAGTCTCATAGTAAGATTCTTCCAATTTTAAAAATTATTTCTCATCCTTAAGAATTTATTTTTTTGGTAGAAAGGAAAAATAGATAAGAAATAGAAAGTGATAAAATGAACTGCTGAATATTGAAATAGAGAATTTTCTCACCATGAATAATAATACTCTCCTTTCCTTCACAACTTTCAGAACAGATCAGGCAGTGATTTTTTGTAAAACCTATGTGACATTTTGAATAAATAATGCATCTCATTAGAGATGTTCATGGGGTCTTTGTCTATTCTAGACATATATATTTGTATTTTACATCTTTTTTAAAGATAAAATTATATCGGACTTTATGGCAAATTTTGGTATCAAACTTTTAATCTTTCATGAAACTAATTTACTTTTATTTCCTTTCAAGTAATTTCTGGAATAAATCATAATAATCAGTGAATTGAAGAACATCTGAAAATGATATCTACTTTGGTATGCAAACAGTACTATAATATTTTATACTGTCCTCACAGAAACTATTAAGTAGCAATTTCCCATCTGCAAATGGTGACAGGTCATCCAGATGGTACTGATGTTTACTGCAAAGCTGTCTTTGAACATCTGTTGTATTGAACATTAAAATGTTTTTCTTTTGATCAAAATTGTTTTTTGCCTTTGTTATACCATGAAAAATCTCATGAAATCCATACTTAAAAGCAGAAAGGCTACTTGCATTTTCTGATTAGGGGCAAAGACAGCAAACTGTGAATGCAAAAATAACAAAAAAATAGAATCTAATTGACATCTATGAATTTTATAGAATTGTGAAAATATGAACCTTAGATCAAGTTTTTGTCTGGTTTTCTAAATATTTGAATTTAGTGCTTAGATTGTAGTCAGTGTGCTGGCAAAAT
>NW_007727523.1:193817-196571 GCF_000696425.1 Galeopterus variegatus
AATCTAATTGACATCTATGAATTTTATAGAATTGTGAAAATATGAACCTTAGATCAAGTTTTTGTCTGGTTTTCTAAATATTTGAATTTAGTGCTTAGATTGTAGTCAGTGTGCTGGCAAAATAGCTTCCTAGAAAGGAAAAATATAACTCCACAACCATCACAACCACAAGAAAAAGAAGCTCTGATTTGTTATAGTATTTCCTGATTACCATGGTATAAATATTCCCACTGTGGCTGATTTGAAGTTACCAGTAGCTTAACAGCTTCTCACATAATTCCTGATTTTTAAAAATTGTCTCTTAATAATTGTCAATATAAGCCAACCCCAGGACATCATCATTGCATCCACAATAGAAATAATATATATGCTTTTTTTGTCATGACTCATATAAAGTTCAATTTGTTCTATGACATAAACATAGATGTCTGAGTTTACCTTACATCTTGAGTAGCCATTTTTAATTACTGGAGAATCTGCTATATGTGGGCAACATGTACTCTGGGGTAATGTACTTACCCAATTGTTCCTCCTCCCCATAATGAAGATCTATTTTTTCTAATAAATCTTCATTGTTTATTATGGTACATGGGTGTTGGAATGTTCAGAATGAGATTGAATTTGAAGAAAATTATTAAAAATTGCTGTGAAATATAGGGAGCAATTGACCTATATAATGTGTATTTAAGTCAACCATTTTTGAACTAGCAGTAGAATGTAATATCACTAAACCCATGATGTATCCATAATAAAGCCAATAATATATCTTATTATTCTGCATTTCAAAACCAGTCACATTTAAAGTTTCTATCAGTAGCTTTACACATTAGAATTTCAATTTTGTTGACTTTCTTCCCTATCTATCTTATTGATTAATAAATTTACTTAGAATGCACAAAATTTTGGATTTGGCCTCAATAGTCTGCTATCCGCTATCTGCTCTCTGGTCACGATATGCTTTTCAGGTGCAGTTTTAGTCTTCGGAAAGTAAAAATTAACCTGTTCTAGGCATTGGGAGAAATCACCCTTGGAGACCAATATGGAAAAAAATAAAACTTTATTGCCAGCAGCTGGGACCGCACTAGCCAATTCAGAGTGCAGCTGAGCCATTTTTACTTTCGGTTTTTAAAGCTGCAAGAGTGGCAACTCGGTCGCCCAATCACTGCACTAGGAGTTATTAGCCAATGCAAGCAAGCCAACAGTACATAAGCTAATTTTGCAGTTAGCATGGCTCCTTCTAACCCTTCCCACATTTTCCCACCTGGGTTTTTCCCACCTGAGTTTTTACAAAATGGAGGGGTTTTCTTAAAATGGCGCCAGTCCCGCCAACAGCAGAAACATCATTTCAAACCAAATGTCTACTCCAATGATATTTTCCTGGTAGTCTTGAACTTCTGCATAATTGATAATAATGCAATTGCACAGGCTAACAATATATCTAAAAGTGTAATAACATTGATATTAAGAATAATGGATACCATTTACATTCATTTTTAATATCTGAATATTTAAATATTGGTTAGCATTCTAGATGTATGGAGTGATATTTTATTTTTCACTCTATATGGTGAAATTCCATCAGTCATATGAAATATAAATTATATTTATTATTGCAAGATTGTGAAAAATTCTAACTTTATGTATAGAGACAGTTATAAAGAAACTTCAAAATAAAGAGGGAAAACATTGACAATTAATATAATTATCACAGGTGGGTTATTTAGTAATAATTTTATGAAGAATATTTTTGAATGAGCACATATTTATAAATATTAAATAATAATTTAAGGCAGAATATAATGGAGATAAGGTTATAGTATAGTTTTAATATTTATGGGTTTGTTCATATATTTATAATCTAGAGGTCATTTAAACATTAAATGATAGCTAACATTAATATTATTAAATAAAATTATAGCAGTCTTTAATTTATAATTATTTAATTCCATTTACACCAAGAATCTTTGCAGAATTGTTCTGTTTGAGAATTCTTCACGTCTTATGAAGATGAATTAAAAACCACCTAAAAATTATATGAAGAATAAAAACTCCAAAATCATGTGTGACTATGTCTATGATAAATCATCTTCAGTTCAGATAGAATGTTACGTATAAAGGTACAAAGAAAATAAGAAAGTATTAAAGAAAAAGAGGAGTTCCTGAAATACATTCGTTTTTATAAAAGAAACATTTAAAAAATAGACTTTAAAGAAAGCTTTAGGAGGAAAATTTTTTAGAGATTTAAACTTGCAAATGTTAGAAATCCACACTCAATCTTGTTGAAATAATTGTTATTGACTGCCAACTCTTTTAAGTGGTTAAAAGTGGGGGACTGTTGAGATTTGCCAAGGTGATGCTGTCCATTTATTCCACCAACATAGCCTATGACAACCGCTGGGCTGCATTTGATACTGTGGTTATTTAGAAGACATTAGAAAGCATATTATTTTGAAATGAAATAATAGTAACAATACATATTGGACATTTTGGTTTAAGTTCAGTCTCATCTTTGTGTGACGACAGGGAAGCTTGCTGTCTTTACAAAGGAAAACAGGCTGAGAATCCAAGAGTGAACTTGCAATTGTAACAAGAGTCTGGTTGAGAAGATAACCGAAATCTGTGTGCATTTTAGGGTCAGAAATAAGGGATGAATTGTAAAATCACCGGAAGTGGAGATGAACCTTCTTTACACATGTACTTCATTCTTCAGCCAGTACCTACTTGTTTAGTGACCTTCCTAAAATTTGTAACTCA
>NW_007727523.1:197233-237701 GCF_000696425.1 Galeopterus variegatus
GACATTTTGGTTTAAGTTCAGTCTCATCTTTGTGTGACGACAGGGAAGCTTGCTGTCTTTATAAAGGAAAACAGGCTGAGAATCCAAGAGTGAACTTGCAATTGTAACAAGAGTCTGGTTGAGAAGATAACTGAAATCTGTGTGCATTTTAGGGTCAGAAATAAGGGATGAATTGTAAAATCACCGGAAGTGGAGATGAACCTTCTTTACACATGTACTTCATTCTTCAGCCAGTACCTACTTGTTTAGTGACCTTCCTAAAATTTGTAACTCAAATTTTAGGGATTTCAACACTTCCCTGAGGAGATCCTTTCGTGTACCAGTACATACATTTTTCCCTCTAATATTCAAGACTAAATCCTCTTTTAAAAAAATTTATCCAAGCAATACTAAGTACTATTCAGGATTTAATGAGCCTGGTTTTCTCCCCTGTGGGATAGGAAAGCTCGCCTGAATAAACACTCCCTGGAGCAGCCAGGATTTATGCAGGGGAAGGAGTGAGAAGAGGAAGAGGCACAGCTTCTTTCCTATGTTCAAGCACCACAGGATTCCAGTTGGCCCCAGGAAGTAACTGTGCTTTATCCCCTGAAGGGGCAGTGGGAGGTGGAGGAAAGGTAAAAAACAGAAGGGAAAAGGAGCATGCACTATTTTCAGCAAACAGCAATGCTTTGACCAAGCCATAGGAAACTAGAAAAAAATCTGATGTACAAATTCTACGTAAATATGAAATTCTAAATAAATAAGAAAGAGTAGAATATCAAAGGAATATGGCCTCAAGAATTGTACAATAATTACTCAAAATTCATTCTTACTGTTTAATCCCTAAATGAATGATTTGAGATAAATTACCTAATTCTGAGCCTTAATTTTTTTCTCTCTTAAAAATTCAAATAACTCTTCTGGAAGGTAACACACAAAAAAAGTGCTTACACACCGATCTAAATTGAGAAACACAAGAGATTATGAAAAAAAAAAAGTGCTCCCCAGTGATTTTTTTTTGCCTGTTGTTTTTTTTTTTTTTTTTTTTTTTTTTTTTTAGTGAAGTGTAAGAATGAAAAATAAAAGCAAAATGTTTAGGGCATTTTTTGAATATTCTTACCTAGGATCTTATTTGTTTACTTATTGACCCAGTCCAATATTTATTTAATGTGCCTGGCCCTGGAGAAGGATTGTTAATATGAAGATAAATAGTTCTTTTAATCCAGGACACAGATACACAAATAAACACACAATTTTAGTAAGTGTAGTAGGCTCCACTGTAGAGTATATAGAATATAGAGATAGTTATAAAAGAACACAGAGGAGAGGAAAAACTCCATCTGAGGGAATCAGTTACTGTGGTAGATATGAATCTTGCTCCACAAAGGCAAAGAAATGTCATACTTTAAATTAAGTTAAATGCTTCTCAGGTCTTTCTGCCACTGGACTGAAGGAAAATCCTATCTCAGTTGTTATCAGGTGGCCAGTCTCTTTCATTAAGCATACAGAAGAGTTCAATAGGCTCCTTTGCTACCTGTAAAAGAAGAGACAGGTATTATCCATCGCTGTTCAAACCGATAGAATACTTTATTTGGCAATTTGATGCTTTGTGGTAGTCTGATAATGGCCCTTCAAAGGATATCCACACCCTAACCCCTGGAACCTGTGAGTGTTACCTAATAAGGCAAAGGCAACTTGCAGATGTGATTAAGTTACCGATCTTGAGAGGAAGAGATTATCCAGATGGGCCCTAAATGTAATCTCAAGGGTTCTTATAAGAGAGTGACAAGAAGGTCAAAGGAGGAAGTAGAAGAGGTGATGATGGAAGAAAGAATTTGGAGTGATTCCAGGAAGGGGTCATGAGCCAAAGAATTTAGACAGTCTCCAGGAGCTAGAAAGGACAAGGAAACATTTTCTGTCCTAGAGACTCCAGAAAGAATCAGCACAGCGAACATGTTGACTTTAACCCAGTGAAACCTGTTTCAGAATTCTGGCCTCCAGAATTGTAAGGGAATTAATTTGTGTTGTTTTAAACCACAAAGATCATGGTAATTTTTATAGCAGTCATAGGAAACTAATGTTTCTTGTCAAGTTTGGGTCACAGGACATTTTGCTAAGATTTGGGGCCCTGGTACACCCCGCCCCAGAGAGTGGAGAGGAGATCTCAGCTGTTGGATAACCAACCTACATTTCTTTTCCAGTTTTGGTAAATTTTTTCCTGTGTTATTACCACTAGCAGTGGCCGATCCTTTCCAGCATAATTCTCTGCTGGCATTTATGGAAAAGGTTATATAAACTGGTGAATTGTGGGCTGTGATTAGCCTATAGGTTTGGTTTTTGTTGGTTATGTATTTGAATTTTTAATTAAAAATTCAAGAAATTTCCCATTCAAATGTAGATTTCTACCATCTATTGAAAAACCAGAAAATGCAGCATTCCTATGTGACAACCATTGTTTGGTGTTGTCTCCTTCACTGAGGACGTATGCTTGCCAGTGGGAAGTCGACACTGATACTCCTTCACTCATCTGATTACTTGCCTGGCTCGTGTAGACATCTAAGTTTGTTGATCAACACCTAATGCTATTAAAATCCAAGAAAGAGAGTATCTCCAGTCATCTATTCCTTGGGTCTTAGCAACCCAATCCTCCCTGAGGAAAGAAAGGAAAAGGGGCCTGAAGAGTTTGGAATGGTATGGGAATAAAAACACTATGAACATAATCAACCAAGAAAAAAAAAAATGATAAATTCTTTTGCCATAAAATCTTCAAAGAAGCTTTTAACCCAGTCTTTTTTTTTAAATGGCATTGTTAATTAATTAACTAATTAATTAATATTTGGTTTAAAATTACATGTGTTTTTATTTTCTTTCTTTTTAAAAATTTTTATTAGCATATTCATTACTACAAACCATAATTTTTCTTTATGCCCCTTACCCAACCTATCACTTCCCAACCTCCCTTTCTTCCTCCCCCTAGCTCTAGTATCCTTTGGTTTGTTCTCTCCTTCTGAAAATTCCACGTATTATTGTGGTCTTTCTTTCTTTTTTTTCTTAGAACTAGTTATGAGTGAGGACCTGCGGTACTTCTCTTTCTGTGTCTGGCTTATTCACTTAACATAATTTTCTACAGGCCCATCCATGGTGCTGTGAATGCCAGAATTTCATTCTTCTTTATAGCTGAGTAGCATTCCATGGTGTGTATATATATATATATACCACATTTTCCTTATCCAGTCATCTGTCGAAAGACACTTAGGTTGGTTCCATACTTGGACTATTGTTAAAAGAGCTGTGATGAACATGGGAGTGCAGGTATCCCTTTGACATGATGATTTCTATTCCTTTGGATATATACCCAATAGTAGGATTGCTGGATTGCATGGCAGTTCTATCTGTAGTTGTTTGAGGAAACTCCATACTGTTCTCCATAATGGCCGTGCTAATTTACAGTCCCACCGAGAGCGTAGAAGAGTTCTCCTTTCCCTGCATCCTCATCAGCATTTGTTATTCTTGTTCTTAATAATGGCCTCTCTAACTGGGGTGAGATGATATCTCAATGTGGTTTTTATTTGCATTTCCCTGATGATTAATGATATCGAGCATTTTTTCATGTATCTGTTGTCTATTTGTATGTCTTCCTTTGAAAAATGTCTATTTATCTCCTTTGCCCATTTTTTAATTGGATGATTTTTTTTTTTTTACTGTATAGTTCTATTTCCTTATATATTCTGGATATTAATCCCTTTTCAGATGTATAGTTTGCAAATATTTTCTCCCATTCCATAGGTTGTCTTTTCACTTTGTTGATTGTTTCTTTTGCTGTGCAGAAGCTTTTTAGTTTGGTATAATCCTGTTTATTTTTTTTTTTTGTTGCTTGTGCTTTGGGGGTTTTACTCATAAAGTCTTTGCCCAGTCCTACTTCCTGGAGTGTTCACCCTATGTTTTCTTTTACTGATTTTATAGTTCCAGGTCTTATATTTAAGTCTTTAATACCTTTTGAATTGATTTTGGTGTCTGGTTAGCAATACAGGTCCAGTTTCATTCTTCTGCATATGGATGTCAAATTTCCCAGCACCATTTATTGAATGGTGCTGGGAAAATTTCCCCAATGTATGTTCTTGTTTCCTCTGTCAAAAAATCAGTTGACTGTAAGTATGTGAGTAGATTCCCAGGTTTTCTATTCTGTTGCATTGATCTGAGTGTCTGTTTTTATGCCAATACCCTGCTTTTTTGGTTACAATGACTTTGTAGTATAATTTGAAGTCAGGTAGTGTTATGCCCTTGGCTTAATTTTTTTTACTCGGGATTGCTTTGGCTGTTTGGGGTCTTTTGGTGCTCCATACGAATGTTAGGATTGCTTTTTCTATTTCTGTGAAGAACTCGGTCTTAAAGAATGAAGAAATAAGAGTTAGTGATGAGCTGGACTGTGACTGCCTTCAGCGACCTAAACCCTGATAGTTCTTAGAAGTGACAGCTGGAGCTGGAAGGGGCCAAGGGGGGCTCTGATCTGCAGAGGACAGAAACAGCTCAGATGGCATAGGGCTGGCAGTAAGAAGATGAGTTGGGAGACAGGCAAGGAGTAAGATTTTGAATTTTGCTTTTTCTTTGTACCACATTATTTGAAACAGTGATAACTGCTTATCCTATCAGCAGTGTGAGTCAAAATCCCTTAAGGGCTACCTAGTTGGGATACATTTAGTTTCGATTGAATGGGGAAATATGTTTTTGGTTTAAAGTTGCTTATTTGTACAGTTAAGTTATTTCTGGCTGTTCTGTAGCTAAACTAAATAGTTAAGAACTCTTTCTAGGTTATCTGAAACATGCAGTAGCAAACCTTCCTGTAGTTATAAGTGTGCATTATCCCAGGTTCCTGGACTGGTGGGAAGGGCCACAAGTTTCAAGAAGTTGTAGAAAATGTATTAATGATTATTTAAAAAAAAATTTAATGTACTATCCCACATGACTGTAACACTGCAAGAATGGATATAGTAAGTTCCACAAGAGAGGACTAAAAATATATTGTGGGACCTATTAGGGAAGTTCAGATAAAGTGCTACCAAGAGGTAGCTCTACAGTTGGGTCTTGAATGGTCAAAACAATTTCAATACAGTCAAAAATATATTCACTGTGAAGTTAATGAAGTGCAAGCTTTAGAGCCTGTCACCTGTATGGACCCCTTCTAAATATATAATCACTGTTGTACCTAATTTCATGTCCTTTTTCTTAAAGAGGACCCCCTTAACCCCACCCCCCACCAACTGTATAAACTTCAAATCTGCAAAACCAAGATCTGCCCCTGTAAAGCTAGAAGAGCATTCCTTTTATGGGAAGGAATGAACAAAGACAAAGGAGTCAGACATGCTTAGGGTCTGCTTAGGAAAAAGAAAATAATTGGGTTTAGCTGGATTGTGGGATATATGAGGATTAAAAGTGGAAGATAAGGCTTCTGGTCAAGGTGGTGGAATAAACAGTCCCCAGTGTCACTCTCTCCCACAAAGCAACCAACTTACAACTATTAAAAAGCAGCAATAGCCAATCTGCAGCCACTAGACCTCAGGGGAAGAGGAGGAGAGACCTACGGAATTCATGAAGGCAGGAGAAGCCATGATGAGAGAAAGAAAGGCCTGCTCCCCCATTTTGAGCCCCGGCCACTTTAAGGCTGGCCTTGGTGATCTCACAGAGAAAGAGCTGGCAAAAGCCACTGCTGTACCCTTTCTATGAAGTTGCTTGGAGGCAGCAGGGGAAAAGAGGACTTTGGTGGCCCCCAGGCCAGCAAGACTACTGACAGTGTTCCTGTGGACCCACATAGCAGTGAGGAGCCACAACAACTGAAAAAAGGAGCCACTCAGAGGCTGGTGAGTCATCACAAGGGACTGATACATGGCTCGTCCCATGGGAAGTGTTTGGAGTGCGGGTGGTAGAGGAGACAGGCTCACCAGAGAGCACTGGGGAACAGCATGGACAGCTGATCTGCCCTCCAATCAGCACAGGCCCACTCAGTGGAGACTGGTCAGGAGTATAGAACTGCAAGGGTGCAGTTTGCTGAAAAGACTCAGGCCCAGACCTGAGTTTCCACACAACCCACGTGTATCAGACCTCACAAGAACCAGAAGTGCTTACAAGTTCAACAATTAAAACCTGAGCTGCACAAAAAGCCTTCCCCAGGGAATCAACAGCAAAGCAGCAATTTAGCTCACCCGCAGGGCTGAAGTGCTGATTCCTATGGGAAGTTCCACCATTTCAGAAGTAACCAAAGGACAACAGATTAGTTCCAGTGCAGAGTTTAAGTTGTGGGAACAGCAAATAATCCAACAAAGAACTGAAAGAAAAAACCAAAATACCCACAGATTAGAGACAAAGTTTGTTATTAACCAATAAAGGTCTAACACCACCAAAGAACACCTATAAAACCTAGAAGTGCCAGAAGCCCCCTGGACTCCCAAGCTGGGTAGGGAAGAGAGCTGTGGGCTTTGGTCACATTCACCCAGTGAGCACACCCAGCGCAGCGATAACCACCAGCCTGCCACCAGAAGTGCCCTGGTCTCCCTTCTCAGAATGAGGGGGGTGCCACAGGCCTTGACTACACTCCCCTTCTTTCTCCTCCTCCCATCCTAGTTCCCTTCCCCTTTCCTTCTCCCTCTACTCCCCCCAACTGCTCTGCAACAACATCTTAGAATGTAAAAAAAAAATAATATTAAATAAATACATTTTTTAAAATATACAAAAATAGTGGAAGATAAACAAGATAAACTCGAATGACATATTTTGGAATAAAGCTTTATTAAACAATTATATGCTAAAGCAATGATGCCTAATTAGGCTACTGAGAAAAGGGATAATTAAAATCATGAGGGATGCTTTCCAAATTACATATCATTGGGTCTCCACTGAGATTTATTGATCCCAAATGGTGCCTGAAAGCAGGAGTTTGGAGGTTGGGCCTGGAAATGAGGGTAAATTTTGCAAAAGGTTTTCAGTTTCTATAATGCTGCAGCCTTGTTCTGCCTTATACCCCACTCTCGCCTTTATGTTCTATAGTTAAATAGTGTCTAAATCTGGTTAATTGTCAAAAATCTTTGAGTGTGCCTTAAAAAAACATGAATTTATCATCACAGACCTTACTAAACCAGAATCCAAATCTCTGGGAGTGAGGTACAGAAACTTATCATCCTCTGGTAATTATCCTTGTTAGTCAAGTTTGGTTTATAGGCAGTTGGGAGCCAATGAAGGGTTTTTGAGCAGGGAACTATCAAGATGATACTTGTGTTTAATAAAAGGTATGCAGAAACACTTTTTCTTAATAATAATCCTGTGAATCATCAGGAAACATTTATTTGTACCCATTTTGCAGTTGAAGTGAGGCTTAGAGGGTTAAGTGATTTGTATGAGATCACAAGGCTAGCAACTACTGTTTTGACTTCAATTTCCTAGTATGATGCACTTTTTACTATTTTACAGCTACTTTTTCTAACTACAATTTGGAGATGCCTTTACTAATAAAGGGATTCAACTGGCAGAAAAAAAAATGATGAAACCAAAACAACAAATCCTTATTGACCTAATTGATTATTTTCCTTTGTATCTACATGTACACACTGGTTAGAACTGGGATTTTTTTTTTTTTTTTGAAAGTTAAGAAAATCATGAATTAGTGTTTATTCCCACAGAGCTGCAGCTAGCTCATGCAGTGAATTAGGAAATGGTGTCCATCCCTGTGGGAGGACCAGCCTTGTGCTAGATTGCAAGGTTGGTGAGCATGGTGGGGGATAGAGTTTCATCTCCCCCATTGCCTGGTCAGCCCATTGTCCAGTGTACAACATGCAAAGAATATGTGGTGACTCTGAAGCAAACAGACTGTGCAGTAGTCAAAGCTGGGGGAAAGAACCGAAAGTGGGAAAACTTAAACATGTAGGAGAATTGTGTAAAATCTGAAATTAAAAAAAAAAATTAGTCATGTTCATGAGGATTCTCTAATGTAAAGCAGTGGCACTCTACTCTCATTGTACATCAGAATCACCTGGGAAACTAGCATTAAAAAAACAACCCCATGCTTGGACCCCCACCCCTAGAATTCAGATTTAAATTGTGGTTGGGTTGTTCTGCTGGTAGAAGTGTATCTTACAAGTTCCCAGGTGATGCTACTATAAGGTCTGAATAGAGAACCACTGAGGTAAAGCCTAACAGTGTCATCCATTGTACTCCTTTGAACAAAACTTAAGTTTGGGGAAAGAATTCCTCAAAAAAGATTCCCTACTACGTGTGGTATGGCTATGCTCTAAGAATAGAAATATATAAACAACAGTATTTTATTATGAGTAATGAGAGAGAGAATACTAAAATTAATTATGGGTTTACTTTTGGGGATCCATTCTAGTCATAGGAAGATTTTTGTAAATGTTTAATTGAAATATTTGATTATTCAAACACAAGAGAAGATAACAGGCCTTGTTAGGAATGGGATTTCATTAATGGTGTAGATTCTAATCCTATTTTATAGAAACAGAATTTATATTTTTGAGAAATAATATTTTTCTTTCTTTCTTTATACTGTTGTGAATATTCATGGGGTACAAAGCTGATTGTCACCACTCATGCCCAAGAATAAAAAATTTCTGAAAACAATGTACAGTGAACACATGAACTGAATTTACAACCAACAAAGCTTTAGGATAACCAACTTATTTTTGACATGCTACTGATTGTCACCACTCATGCCCAAGAATAAAAAATTTCTGAAAACAATGTACAGTGAACACAGGAACTGAATTTACAACCAACAAAGCTTTAGGATAACCAACTTATTTTTGACATGCTCTGTATAAGCCGTTTGGAGTGGGTCAAAGCTGATAAACTGGTAGCAGGAACTCCATCCGTAGTGACATCAGAAGATAAATTCACGTTGAACAAAGCATTTGTGCCTTGGTACCACTGTTCTGTAGACAACGTCATGCAGAGTCATCTGTAAATCATTTTAGTTAGAAAAATATTCAAAATTTTATCAAATAGCATTCTAAAATTTAGTAGATGTGTCTTTGAAAAAAATAGGATATATACACTTCATATCTTAACCAAAGTAACATTGATTGAGCTTTAGATATATTCCATAATAAATCATGTCTTTTAATCCTCAGAGTTACCAGGTGACATTGACATTGCTGTGCCTATTTTACTAATGAAGAAACCAGGCCCATCATTGTCTGAAAGTCTGTATTTCTAATCACCTCACTCACTTTTTCAAGGCTCAGAATCAATCTAGCTTCCTTTTTATAAGTGATGCACTTTTTTAACTTTTCATATTCCCTCAGTTTGGAACTTACACAGAAGTGTTTTGCTTATGTGACTATTATTATCTTTATATTTTAAAAATGTTACAAAACATGCTTTTTGTATTGACTGCAGGTTAAATCATGCTGCTCTAGTAATAAATTAGATTCAGATCAAGCAAACTGTTGAATGCTTGTGTTCCATCTACTTTCATATATCTTCTGTTCATAGAATCCTCATACAACCCTTTAAGTTAAGTATTTTTCTCTATTTATTTCAGAAGTGTAAGGCCCAACAAAAACTCTCAACTTTATTGCCTCAAACATCCACGAGAAGAGAAGTTAATCCAGATTTAAACTCAGTTTTCTTTTTTATTCCAGTAGAGAAGCAGTGGCAGAGAAAGAGGCAAAACAAACCTGAGAATGAAATGGGAGACGTCTGAAAACCTGAATCAACATGATTCAGTTGGACGATGAAGATTTCCTTGTTAGTTCTCTTCGCTTCACCCCATGACTGCCAATTTAGATCAGGCCTTCCTCATTTCTCATGCACTCTCTTATTTCTTCTCTCTAGCTTCCTCTGTGCTATGCACTGATTTGCTTTATAAATTAAATAACACTTTCTGTTAAACTAGGCATAAGAGGTTGTCAACATACATGGTCAATACCTCCTTGTAGCTTAAGATCTAGTGAAGCATACTCGTATATTGCTTCTCCACTGCTTAAAATCCCTGTAGCCCTGAAACACCCTTTGATGAATTACAAATATTTTTATACGTTTTCAAGAGTTTTTTACAACTTGCAAGCATTATATTTAATTACAAGCATTATAATTTCATTTCTAGCCCCATATGGTTCCTATGTTTTTTGGGTATAAAAACTCTTTCTTTTCAAGAGGGTAGGATCTTTTACTACCTAATGCCTCTTTTCAAACAGAAAGTTTGACTTAAAGCTACAGTTAAGGGCAGATGAAACTTAGACTAGTAGTCGAAGTTAATCTCACTACCTTATTAAACAAAAATATGCTTTTGTTTTTAAAATGTATTTTATGTATGTGAGAAGTTGATGTGCATCACGGAAGTATTTTTTTAAAAATTAGAAAATCTAATTTTACGATTGATTACATTTCGTTTGTCAATTCTTATTTGAAATTGACTTTGAACAATTTCCTTTAAAACCTTCACTCTTGTCATAATAATGCAGAGCCTGGCCTGTCAAAAATAGCCTTGCTTTCATTGAAGAGCAGTGAAACAAGGAGGCTGCTTATGGTAAGTGGGCAAATATACAGCAGAAGTTCAGTTCAAATATTGGTTCCTGTACTTGCTCAATGATCATGAGCAAATTCCTGAAGCTTGTAAGTCTCAATTGTAAGATGAGGGTGATAATGGTATCTTCCTGATAGGATTGACCAAGAGATTAAATAAATTGACATATATATGTAAACTTCTTAGCCCGTGTTTGAGCCCAGAGTTAAGTATCAGCTACCATTTTCATTCCCAACACATACTCACAAACACACATGCGAGTTTGGGCATCACTGGGAGAGTGATCTCTTCTTTGTAGAACAGATCTCAGCTGATTAGATAAACCATGGGGATACTTAGTAGGTGGAAAAAACAAGAAAAGACAAACCTTTCTATTTAGAGGGGAAGGAGAGGCTAGGTTTCTAATACTTCCTCCTGTGGTTCATTGCTCCCCACGCATCCCCTACCCACACTCATATCCTATCCTCCAGCTCACAGAAGACTCTGCCTAATTTCCCAGTGACGTGTTTCCTTTCTTGACTTCTGCTGAGTCTTGACTTCTGTTATAACCCACCAATAGGTTAATATGCCTTGGACAAAAGAGAGTGGAATAAATTTGTCTGTACTGTAATTTTTATATTTTTAGTTCTCGCACCAACCTCTTTCCCAACTCTCTTTATCTAAAACAAGTTGATCATACATTTTGTTTTGTTTTGTTTATATTTTTGTTGGCATGGTGGGAGCTAAGAGTATACAAATTCAATAGGAATTCCTGGCAAGTCTAGGAAATTGTGACCTCAATTAAGAAATGGCCAGTCACCTAGATTTATGGAGACCCAGAGAATTTATTATAGTTTAATTGCTAACGTGGAAAAATATTTTAAGGCAGAAGTTTTGTCAATTTGGCTCAAAGAATTTACTCTTTTAGTGCATGAAATGTAACACAGTGAAACAGAACATTTCATTAAAAAACGCAGAGCTTGTCACTGGTGTACAAAAGGGCAGAACAACAAATTCTAATTGAGGAGGTTTTATTTTGCTTACATTGGATAGAAAAGTTTGCCCCATATTACCGTAAAGTTTTAAACATAAAAATAAACAGAAATGTAGCAATAGATGGCTGTTTAAGTAAATGCTATGTAGAAAGTTATTTTTAAAAAATATTTCAATAACCATTATCTCTGGTTATAATTTTGTTCGTTTTTGTCAGCATCTAAAACAAATGAAAGATTTCAAATTCTTAGGAAGGTGTTGCATTTCTTGGGAGGATTATTTCAAGGTATCTGTCTACATGAACAATATTCCATGCCTGTTTTTATGCTCCAAACCAAACTATAAAAGTACTTTTTGAAAAGTATAAAAACAAATGCTCCAAGTTCCTTCTCTGTTTCCAGTGCAGTTCAGATTTCTATTTGGAGAGTACATTAATTGTCCAGCGAAGCTAAGGGACAGTTAAGTGGAACATGGAAACTATTTTTCAACATCCTTCCTCGATTAGTTCCCTGTTTTAATATGGAATAGGTTTATGTGACTTTATATGCAATTTAAAAAATAGATATGGTCATTAGTGTATTCAAGCATAGGCAAAATCTGCCAAAAGCATTAATAATCAAAAATTAAAAAATTCTGAAAATATACTTGAGCTTCTTTTTTTTATCTTTTCACAAATGACAGTATATGGAAATTTCTATACATAAAAAAACACAAAATGTTGTTTTTTTCCCCCCTTACCTTTCTGTTTAGATTTTGCAGAGTAATACAAGATAAAGGTTTCCCCTCAAGAAAGAAACCCATATAGGCAATATATATTACCTTTAAATATCGTACTTTTGGAGATATATTTATGACTGTTGACCTACTGTTCTCTTATTTAGATTAAATCCAGTTCTCTAAAAGCTGAATGTCACTCTAGTCAGTGAGTCTGATGAGACAGAGACCATCGTGATAATAGCTGAGGAATGGAGGGAAAGAACAGATGCACCTGCAACTGGTCAAGGCTGAGTGGTGATGTTGGCACCAACAGAGTCCACTGCAGACTTGACGAGGGGAAAACTCACATTTCTTGGTTGGACTGTTTAAAAGAATCTATCTACCTTTCAGACTCAGATTCTCAAAGACTGGGATATTGTAGAAGGGTTTACTAGGGCCTCTTTACACATTAGCAAGATTTGGCTACTTGGAGCAACATTCATCAGGTGTAATAAGTCTAAGAGTATAAATTTTCTAGCATTCAAATAACCAATTCTTTCTGTAGATATGATGGTTTCCAGTGCATATGGCAGTATTTGTACAAGGAAAATTCTTGCTCTTTACACATTAGCAAGATTTGGCTACTTGGAGCAACATTCATCAGGTGTAATAAGTCTATGAGTATAAATTTTCTAGCATTCAAATAACCAATTCTTTCTGTAGATATGATGGTTTCCAGTGCATATGGCAGTATTTGTACAAGGAAAATTCTTTTGTGAGACCAGAGGCCATCACAGAGTTCTGCTACAGAGATACATTGGAACGCCATCATGGAAAGTTCCATCAACTGTTTTATTATCTAAGATACTTAATGTATCCGTAAAGGATATTCAGTAAACTTAAAAATAATTAGAAAGCTTAGCATTTACCTTCGAAGATAATTGCATTTGTGGTGGAGACAAAAGGTTGTTTGCCATAACTTTTGCTCAGACTCAGTGTCCAGTGCCCTTTCTCCCATTCTCCATTAGTCAGGCAGCCACCCACACTTCAATCTTCAATTCAGATGCCACCTCCTGCACGATGTCATAACTATTCCAGAGAAGAATTTGGCTAGAATCCATGTCTCCTTCCTCTACTCTTCCACAGTGTGAAGCACACCTCTAATTGGCACTCTCTTCCTTGCACATTGTATAGCCCATGACATTCTATGAGCTCCCTGAAGACAGGAGACCCATATTGTTTGGCATTACTGAATGTTCTGAATGTTAAAAGGGTTAGTGAGTGGTGCTGAGAAAAAAAAAAATGTCTTCCTTAATTTCTAATTTTCCTTCTTGCCTGTCACACAGAAATGGAATAAAAACTAATAGTAACATAAAAGGGATTTTTATTTTTGCTCACTATACAGAGATTTTCTGGAGGGTTCCAACCTCTCCTACTCTCTCCCAGAATACCCCAGGATACACATACAAATCTTCTTGGGGCCATGCAGACAAGAGCATGAGCTTATATCCTATCTTTGGGCTTTCTTAAACTAGTGAAAATTAGCCCACATCAAGCATTCTCTCCCCCTGATACCAGGCCCAAATCCAGACAGCAGCTGGGGAGTGAATCACAGCCCAAAGCCTGAAGATGTGAAAATACAAGGCAATTATAAAAAATAGTCTGGATTTTTCCAACAGCTGTAATCCAGAGCCCTTCCTTTCTTCTGCCTGTTCCACTTTATCTGGGGCTACAAAAGTCACTGGCATTTTCCGTCAGATCTCAAATCTTCCTAATTGTTCCTGGTAATTTTCCAGTGACGGTGAATATATACATCTGTGTAAAACTGAGCATTATTTGTGCTTTAAAAACTATCCATAAACATATGTTAATATTGCTGAGTAGTAACCACATATGTTTTCAAATGAAGGTGGTAGAAACACCCAGACACACACATTTTAAAGGGGTTGAAAATATTCTTAGGGCTAGAAGGCTATGTGGGAAAGAATAGGAATGGTGAAGGGGCTGATCTTATAGGATAATTGGATATAAGTGATGAATTCAAGCTTCATGGAGGAAGATAGTCTCCAGCACAGTTTTTTTTTTTTTTTGTCTTTTTGTCTTTTTTCGTGACCGGCAACGGATCGCAACCCTCAGTGTCATGCCCGTACCGGACCAAGACCGGCAACGGGATCGCAACCCTCGGTGTTGCCCCTGCTCCTAGCTCAGCCAGTGAGCGGCTGGTCTGTATGTGGGGTCCGAACCCTCGGCGGGAGTGCCACCGTGCTGCTACAGTGTGCCACCGGGCCGGCCCTCTCCAGCACAGTTTGAAGACAAATAAGGCAAACGTGATTTATTTACAAGCCAGAGAGCAGCCCGTTGATAATGGTATGTTGATTCATTAAATGTCTGTGATCTGGTGTCCAATCAATATCAGTACTTGCTAAAGGCTATGGTTGGGATCAGCACCTGCTGGTGTTGCTTGGGGAAGCAGGAGGCCCTAAAATGTGAACCTTGATTTTGTCAAATAGAAGGAAAAACACATCAGAGAACGGAGAAGAATCCCACCCTGTAATGCTTATCACAACTCCTTTTTCTGCCAAAAACTATGGGAGTTCGTAGAGAGCATCTTTCTCTGCAGATGTGCTTCTCTAACTGCTGCAGAAGCTAAACTTTGACATATTCTGCTAAATGTGTTTAGCAGGGCTGTCATGAATACCTGATAGGCGGGTTTAATTCCTGTATTTTGCCAGGGAGGATCCAGAAACCATTTCCTCCTGTGACCAAAGGGATTTCTGGCTTCCTTGACTGAGGACTGAAAAGATTTTAAACTGTGCAGAGGCTCTGGTGAGGCAGAATAGTTTTCCTGTCATTGTACTGTCTTCTGTATTATTAAATTAGCATTGCTTTGGAATTTAAAAAGCAAAGGCCAGTTGCCAAATAAAACAAATTATATGTGTTCTGATGTTAATGCCTAACTGGAAATATCTTTATCTTTCTCAGTGCTAGGTCAATTTTTTCTTTATACATGTGGAAATATAAATTCAGCTGGATTGCCCATTAGGATGAATTTCAAGTGTAAGAAAAAAAACCCCAAACTCTACCTATATAATATACTACACTTCACTGACAAAGGAATCTGTTTTGTTTCACAAATAAGAGAACCGGGAGAAAAAAAATGCCATCAGAAGTAGGCTGAAAAGTTTAATATTAAGGTGGTGGTCAGCATTAGATGTAACAACTTTTCTCAGAAATAATGATCAAAATGATTTGTTTTTTTCCATTAAATGTGACAAGAAATGTTTGAACAGTTGCTAGGAAAATTTCTTTGTTAAAGGCACTTTGGAACATTCTGTTAAAACTTAGCTTCAGCCACAGCTTTCTCACTCTTTTCCCAGCCAATATCAAAGTCTCCCTCTGTTGCCTTAGTTTAAAGTTTTTTATTTTTATTTTTTTGGCCTGGACTTTAACTACTCTTAGACCATCCGATTCACCACTCCTTTGCCTATTTTGAGTCAATTACAAGATCTTACATGATTCAGTCCATGTCAAATTTGGTACTTCAATTTCTACTGTTTTCTGTCTCATGCATTCTGTTCAATCAACATGGTTATTTATTCAACAAATAATTATGAGGCATCTGCTAAGTGTAGCATGCTTTTCTAGGTCATGGAGCTAAACAGACCCAGTCTCTGCTTCTGCTGAGCAAATATTCCAGTGCCTTTTGTTCCCGGAGTTCATCCTGTTATTCTTTGAATCCATGTCTTTGATTATGATAACTTCTATGTCTTTTCACCTTCATTTGGCTAAGTCATTCTCATTTTTTAAAGATCCAGCGTAAACGGCATGTCATCCAGGAAGTCTTCAGTGGTAGTTCTGTACTCTGTCAATTTAGCTGAGCTGGACTAGTTTCCTAGAGTTTCCTTCCCTGGATTGTTCCAAGATAGTATTGAGCGCAAGTGAAATTATGAGAGATGTGGAAGGTGGAAATGAAGCAGCAGCCATTCTTAGGCTCTGGAGGTCAGCGTGGATGCTAGGTACTGTGGCAGCTCCACACCTGCCATTGATCTGCTGGCTCACCTGTAGGTGTGAGCAGCACCTGGGCCTGCTCCCACCTGCACTGCTCCTTCAGCTTTTCTAAGTCCTGGGCCAAGTGCACCAGGTGTATGTGCATCTTTGTGGCACGTGAGCCTAAAAATACCTAAAATACATGGCATTAGGTCTTAGACTAACCAAGGGGAAGACCTAGAAGAACACCGAAGAAATGGATGGAAGAAGCCTAACAGGCCTCCAGGAGACTGTTGATGAGGCTTAAAGGCAAGTAGAAAATGTTATTGTAAATTAGGGAAAACGCGAACTTTGTCTTATACTGGGAGGTATATAGGAACTGATGGAGCTGATTAAAGAAATTTCCAGGCAGAGTACTGGAAGTGTCAACTAGTTTCTTTTAGCTGCATATCAGAAGTTACAAATAAAGACAAGCTAAGGATATTAGTGGAAATTAGAAGCAGAAATTAGAAGATATAAAAGGATCCGAGACTTATTAAATTTGATTTTAAAAAACTACTTCATATGCTCCCCCTTTCAAGCAAAATATGCTCAAATAATAATAAAAAAAAAGAGAGAGAAGAAGAAAGAAAAAAGAAAAAGAAAAAGGTAAATATCAAATCTAGGGTTCTGTGGGGGAAAATGTGGCCTCTGGGCAGGTCATAGATGAGTTCAAGGGTGTGACTATAAAACCCTTTGTTTGGACTTTAAGCATATTTAACTTGGTGCTTCAGAAAGCCCTTGAGATATATAAAAGACAGAAGAGTCTTTGGAATGTGCCTTGAAGATCCTCTCCTTTAAATAATGAGTCTTCTAAGAATCTTAAGGGCATTGTCTCACAGCAGCCTCCTGGGGACCCAAAGTACAGAAAGACTTATGTTAAAAACATTTGTAGGTGTCACTTTTGTCTAATGAAATCTAGTACAACTTCATACATTTAAAAAGAATAAATTTTTAAGGAATTCTTTCTTAGGCTAAATTGTACAGAGGCAAAGCAAAATGGAGGAACTTTGGAACCCCAAATTACGGCAGATAGGAGTTCAACTGAGAAAACGACTTAGCTGAGAAACTAATCAGATTGGGTGCACTACTCAAACCAGGGTTACATTTATGGAAAAAGAAAAATGATTCAGAAAGTAGAAATAGAAGCCCAGAGGCCAGAGCTAAAAGTGATGGAAAACAACTCCCATTGAGTCAGCTCAAGACAAGGAACTGGCAACATGGATTCAGCTGGATATCAGAATTGTTACAGAGCAGTGACTTTTCTTTCTCTTTCCTTTTCCCACTTTCCCCATGGGGAGGGCTGGTATACGGGTGTGTGAATTCTGAAATTGCTCAGGGACCCATGCTTAGAAGGGCTTACCTTAATTCTATGATGTCACCATCTTGAAATTCTTAATAATATTTGAATAAAGAGTCCTGAATGTTAATTTTGTACAGGACCTCACAGATGCAGGATTCTCCCGCCATTGTATATTGGGTTTGTGATGGGCAGACAATTTGTCTCTTATGTCACTAGTCTTCAAACTGAAAGGAACCTGTGGAATGACATCCAAGAAGCATCACCCATACCTTGACCTGAGGATGAGATGGACTTTAAGCCTGAGCTGAACATTGTTAAATGGGATGAAACATTTAGGAGGCTTTTGGAAGAGGTCAATATAATTTATGATGGAGGTATGTAAGTAATTTGTTGCCAGAGGACAGACTGTAGCAGCTTTAAAAAATTCTTTGACATTTCTCCTATTCAGGGATGAAAGTGACAGCATGTGACTTTTGAGGTGAGGTTGTAAAAAGCCCAAGCAGCCTCTTTCTGGATCTCTTGTATCTTGTAACACTCTCTCGAGAGATTCACTATAAGGACACACCCTCTCAGAGTCAGGAAACCATTCTATAAGAAGTCAGGCTAAGTATAGGTGCTCAAATTGACAGTCACAACTGAGCCCAGCCTTTGAGCAATCCCAAATAAGATGCTAGATAAGCAAGGAAAAAAGCTTTGTGGTGATTCTGGTCCACAGCCTTACAAATCTTCCCAGGCCATGCATTAGACATCATGAAGCAAAATCAAGAAATCCCCAAGCACACAGTCCAAATTCCTGACCTGCAAAATCCATGACTATAATTCAGTGGTATTTAATGCCACAAGTTGGTAATGGTTTGTTGTATAGCAATATTAACTATAATACTTTCCTTCTAGTCACTCGTGTTTGCTTAGATAATACTCCTCTATGCTTTCATATTTAACCTTGCGATCCATTCCTTATACCTACTATACCATGTTCAAATTATACTGTCATGTTCTGTCTTTCTATTAGTGGAGAGTAGTGTTTTCTTCAACTATGCAACCAGAGTCCTGCACATACTAGCTGCTCAAATATTGTTTGATGTAAAATTCAATATAATTGCAAGTATAGTTTCTCCCTCAACTACCAGCCACTCCATTTCACATCTTCAATGACCCTGTGGAGGTATAACATTCAACTTTGAGTTTTTGCCTGTATTGGACTGAATGTTTATGTCCCCCCAAAAGTCATATGTTGAAATACTAACTCCAAGGTGATGGTATTTGGAGGTGAGGCCTTCGGGAGGTGATTAAGTCTGCCCTTATGAATGGGATTAGTGCCCTTATAAAAATGACTCTAGACCCCTTTTCCTTGTGAGATTACAGTGAGAAGACAGATGTCTATGAGGAAGCAGGCCCTCAGCAGACACTGAGTCTGGTGGTGTCTTGTCTTGGAATTCCCAGTCTCCAGAACTGTGAGAAATAAGTTTCTGTTATTTATAAACTACCCAATCTATGGCATTTTATTGTAGCACCCTGAACAGACTAAGACATTGACTGAACAGGAATTAAATAGGAAATCCTTGAGTCAGGCAAGCTAAGTATCTAAGTATAGGATTGACATGATTCTGCTCTGATCACTATTGCCTTGACAAGACTTAAGAATTCCCCATACACTTCCCTGGTTTATTTCTCCTATAACACAGGCTTAGAATTCCAAGTTTATGAGAGATGAAAAAAAAGGCCAGGCTAATTCTGAAATACAGTCCCCTGTCTTTGCCCAACAGGTAAGGCAACTTGACACCCTATGCCCATCTATTCATCAGGACTCAAGAAAAATCCTGCCTGTGGGCGAAGAGAAGATTGTTTAGTATGAATAGCATGGTGGTTAAGAGATCAGGTTTCGGAGTCAGAAAGACCATGGTCCCAATTCAGTGTCCGCCTCTTATTAGCTCTGTGACTTTGAATAAAGTACCTGAAATACTCTGAGCCTCATTTCATCACCTGTTATAGGAATAATAATAGTTTCTAACTCATAGGGTTGTGGTTAGAAATGAAATGAGTTAATATACATACAGTATTTGGCACAGAGTAAATATTTAATAAATGCTAGCTATTATCCTTTCTAAACTAACAGTTACTGGCTCAGCATCAAGTGTCTAAGCCTCTGTCCCTGTTCTAAAAATTGGGTTACTGCTTCTGCCCCAAGTCTTAGTTCCTGCTTTTTGTTCCTGTTTTTAATATGGCAGTTTTTCTTGATCCTTCTTCTGTCCTGAGATGTTTTTCTCCTTTCTTTTATTTTTGTTTTCCTTGGTAACCACACATCCACTGGTACCCTTTCCCAGGACTGTGACTTGAACCTGAGCTCATCCTTCTTCCACCAAGGCCTTGGAATACTGTTCTGCATCACAATCTTGAAAATGAGGCTGTTTCCTGGTGCTCAGCCAACCTGATGGTAACTAATTCAGTGTCCTTAAGCTCCACATATTTCACTGGACACCTAACATTCTCCTTTTATACAGCCCATGCCCTGCCCCCAACTCACTGCCTCATCTGATACTGTAGAGTGCCATAGATTTCAGACTCCATCTCAACTTTCAGAAGAAATTTTCTCAATCAGCATTATCTTCCCTAATTTGGCTTCAGGTCATCAAGCATGTGCAGTTGGATCCTAAGATAATGCAAAACACAGAATCTCTGAGTAGGGTCTAGAGGGGCTTAGACAGCTCCTGTCTCAGACCAGGATTGGTCTTAGAAAAAGTAAAGAGGGGTCTGCAGATAGGGAACAAATTCTCTTAGCTGTGAGGAGAAAACTAAACCTAGAGGCTTTGCTAGGTAACATTGGCCTGATTAAGACTGTGGGAGCAGGAAATGAAGAGGAAGGGAAATATTCAAGAAGCTAAACACAAAAAGTTATCACAGAAGGGCATGAAGGAACCTGAGACAAAAACTTTCCCAGGGGTTGCTAGATAAGTGGTGGTGCCGCTGTAAGCAAAGGAAGTTGAAAAAAAGAAAAGTGATTTGATTATTATTCGTTGGGATAAGTAGAATTTGAGGTCATGGTAGAATTTCTTAGTAAGAAGCTGGAAATATATGGTTAGTACTCAGATAGTGAATCAGGGTAGGGTTTAAAGTTTTGGAATGCAACAGCACATCGGTATAGTGGAACTGTGTGAATGAATGAGAAAAATACGTAATATAAGGAGAGCACATTGGGGGATACACATACCTGAGAGCAGCATAAGAAGATGGGGCTGAGCCTGTGGTGCACTCGGGAGAGTGCGGCACTGGGAGTGCAGTGGCGCTCCCGCCACGGGTTCGGATCCTATATAGGGATGACCGGTGCACTCACAGCGCTCACTGGCTGAGCGTGGTGCGGCCGGTCTCAAAAAGGACAAAAAAAAAAGATGATGAACCAACAAAAGAAATCTGGAAGGAGCTGTTGAAGATTGAAAGAGAACGAGGAGATGGTATTAATTGGTGTGTCTAGGGAAGTGGGTTACAAGAAGAATGATCAGTGGTAACATGCATCAGAAAGGTCAAGGAGGATGATGTAGAGAAATAACTACTGAACTTTAAACAAGATCACTGGTGTCAGCCAAGAGAGCAGTTTCAGGATACCTAAAAGAATGAAAGCCAGCTTTCATGGGATTAAGAAGGGTGGTGAAAAATTAAACAGTAAAAATTGTATTTCTAGTATCCTGAATCATTAATCTTATTGTACTCCTACAGTCACCGGCTCTTGGAATTGCTAGAGACCTTAGAGATCTCATAGCTCAATATCTCAGAGTAGAAAGTCTGGGAAGTTGTTAATAAAATCTCTGCACTTTGACTTCCAGGAATCTTTGGAGAACTCCCTGTCTCAGGAAATAATTTATTCATTTGTTAAAAGGTCCTTCTTACTAACCTGATGATATATTCATTTGAGTAGATATATAGTTCTCTTGGTGTTGTTTTACTCGTGTGTGTGCTCTGGGTATCTACATAGCTCGTGGCTCTTTATGTTCAGATATTGACATTTCTTTTAATCCCATGACAGAGGCTTTATCAGTGCTATATTTAAAACAGTTTTTTAAAATTTGTTGATGGTCATTCATTCAAAGAAGTTAGCAGTAGATTTAGCCTACTCTACAATTAGAAAAACAAGCAAAACATATAATGTAAAAGGAGCTGATAGAAACATTTTAGGCCAACTAATATCACATTTCGTTTTGCAATAAATATTTAATTTTAAAAAGTAAAATTCATACAACCCTTGATCACATGTTACTTTTGAAATATTTTGTGATTATGTGTGTGTGTCTTCCTTTGTTTCAGTGTCTTGGAAAACATAAAAAAGAATTTTGGTGTACAAATACCACAGGTGTGTTGAATTCAAATTTTTATAAGTGAAGTCTTAATTAGACTTAGACTTTTGATAAGTGGTGTTTATTTTTTATAGTTTCATTGCTCTCTATCTAGAGGAAAGCAACATGTATGGAATAAAGTATTATTTCCATGCTAGAAGAATAACTTTCACACCTGTTTGCAAGATGAGATTTTGGTTGACTTGGGAGAGTGTCTGACATTTTCAGAATTCATATTTTTTACTTGAATTCGCTGGAGATAGTAGAATTAGTTATATGTCTGGTGACCTCATCAGAATTGTTTTGGAGAGGACTTAATAGTGAAAAAATCCTGCCGTTCTCTTAGATATATTGTGTATATACCTTCGTGAGAACAGATGCAGAAACAGGTTATCTCAACACCTTCCAGCTAGGGAAAGCCCTAAACAAAATTGGAGGAAAGTGAAACCACTAACTCAGCACAATCTTCTCTCCTAAAGGTCCTTCTTATCATGACTTCTTTCCTACAATCTCCCTCCAGTTTAACAATACTATCTTTCCACCAGGAAAAAAGGCTAATTGGGGGCCTCTTGTTCTCAGAAAAACATGGACCACTTAGCTGAAAGAGTGTGAAGGGCCTGAAGTAGATATTGAGCACAACATCTGCCTCAAACCATGTCAAATATGCATTGAGATGTATCCAGAAATGCCAAAGGGACCATTTTAAGAGGCAGACAGAAGTGTTGGAGAAAATGGAAAGCATTCAATAGATTTTGCTTTAGAAATAGTTCATAATGTCATAGTGAGTAATATTACAGAATACCCTATATGTTCTAATTTGAGATTAATATGGCTCATATAGTCTATATAGTTTCTTGACCCACATGGCATAGTATGAATGCATCTTTCTGAATGCAATGTTTCCTTTTAAATGGCTAAATGTCTTTCCTAATGCAGACATTACACCAATTCTTCTCTGAGATTACTGTGTAGGGTTGGAGAAGGGGGCCTACATAAAGCTATTATCAGAAACAGTTTAATAGGATTTATAACATTCTTTATATGGTTCATGTGTCCAGCTCTCAAGAAGTTTTCTAATAACATGAAAGCCTGTACAGGTAAGAGGACTTGCCCTAGGTCTGGGTGCTAAGAAGCACTGAGTTAAAAATCCACTTTGTTTCAAGCAAGATGATCTTTTCACTTCTATATTTCTTATTCTTTGTGCTTCTGGATTTGAAATTTTTATTCTTGTACCTCTACGACCTTCTTTGCTGAAATAATGTCATGTTTTATGTTTCCTTGTGATGACAAGAGCAAGGAAGGTGATGCTGTTCAACATGTTATAAAAGACCTTGAAATCTGTGCTGTAAGACAGGATAGAGGTAGCCCTTGAGGATTAATAATGCTGATTAACTTCAAAACTTTTTCCAAGAGGGCCGGCCCGGTGGTGCACTGGAGAGTGCACCGCTTGGGAGCGTGGTGGCCCTCCCACCAAGGGTTCGGATCCCATGTGGAGACCGGTTCCCACTCACTGGCTGAGCGCGGCGCGGGTGCAACACCGAGGGTTGCGATCCCGTTGCTGGTCCCCGGTACGGGCGCGACACCGAGGGTTGCGATCCTGTTACCGGTCAGTAAAAAAGACAAAAAAAAAAAAAAAAACTTTTTCCAAGGAATGATCCTGAGAGGCAACACCAACTTTGACAATTTAAAAAAAAGTGTATACTCATGTTTAGCAGGATGGGAACATTCTCCCTAATTTATACTGTTTGTACATGTCACTATTATGCCTATTATGCCTATTATCACTATTATGTGAGAGAATATCACAAACTGAGATAGGAGGTGCTCAGTTTCCCTGGGCTCAGGTTACAGGACATGCGTCTGTGTTTCAAGGCACTCCACAACATTTTAGGTTCTTCTGCTAGGCCATCTCCTACAGGAAAGTTATTGTTGCTAAATTAGACCTATTTCCTGCAAAAAAAAAAAAAAAAAAAAAAAAAAACAAAAAAAAAAAAAAAAACTTTTTCCAAGGAATGATCCTGAGAGGCAACACCAACTTTGACAATTTAAAAAAAAGTGTATACTCATGTTTAGCAGGATGGGAACATTCTCCCTAATTTATACTGTTTGTACATGTCACTATTATGCCTATTATGCCTATTATCACTATTATGTGAGAGAATATCACAAACTGAGATAGGAGGTGCTCAGTTTCCCTGGGCTCAGGTTACAGGACATGCGTCTGTGTTTCAAGGCACTCCACAACATTTTAGGTTCTTCTGCTAGGCCATCTCCTACAGGAAAGTTATTGTTGCTAAATTAGACCTATTTCCTGCACCAACACTGGCAAGATGATACCATAAACGACCAGCTTATGCAAATCCAGTGGCTGGGCATGCTCAGTAAAGAAGTTATACAACTCTGGTAGCTAAATGACTTTCCACTAGGGGTGCTAAGGAGCACAGAATATTCTTGGATATGCCTGGGCCATGTGATAGGATTTGACCAATGAAGATGCTCCAAAAGAGGATCACTGAACGTATGAAAGACTATGTTACATAACCGGTCAACACCACCTTAATTGAATATTCATTAATAGTGAAACTATAAAAGCCAAATCCTAGCAGAAGGTGGGGCTGTTGCTCACCTGGAGCCATTCCGCATTCTGCCTATGGAGTGTATATTTCTTTCTTTTTGTATCGAACTTTCAGCAAGCAGCTGCTCATTCTCTGGAGCCAGCCTGCACTCTGTACTGAAAACTATTTGTATGTATTTCTTGCTTTTGTGTTAACCTTGGTGTGGGTCCTGCTCAGTCTCTGGAACTATGCGGCACTCTCTCTGTGAAGTCTGTATCTCTTATTTGTTATATTAAATCTGTTCTCACTTTCTACTGTGATTCTGCTCTTCAATTCTTTCCTGTGGCAGAGTCAAGAACCCGGTAAGAGGATGGGGTGGGCAGAGGCCAACTACAGCGTCCCCCAGACCCTATGTCCAACATCAAAACCACTCTTCTTAGATAATTATGAAGTTTGGAGCAATAGGAATATACTCTGTGGAATTTTTCCATGTACATTTACAAATGACTTTGATTCATTTAAAAAAAATATTTAAATACTATTGTATATTTTTTAAAAGAACAAATATCAATACATGTAGAAATACTTTTTGGCATGACCAACAATAACCAACTATCTGTAAGTTTATTTCTTCAGTTCACATTATTGAATTCAAACAGGAAAAGTTGTATTTATAATTAAGGAAAGAAAAATAACAAAGGTTGGTGATGGGGAGGTATCAGAACCTTGTACATTGCTGGCAGGAAGGTAAAAGTGTCCAACTTCTGTGGAAAACCATTTGACAGTTTCTCAAAATGTTAAGCACAGAATTACCATATCACTCAGCTGTTCTGCTGCTAGGAATATGCCACCCTCCCCAACCCACCCCCAACTGGAAACAGCTGAAAGAATTAAAAACAACTACTCAAAAACTTGTACACTATGTTTATAACACTATTTACAATGGCCAAAAGGTAAAAACAGCCCAAATATCCATCAACGGAAGAATGGATAAACAAGTGGTGGTATATATGGGTGTACTTGAAAAAGTTCACTGAAAAATTCATATTATATTATAATTCTATTTTTCCACAAACTTTTTGTAGAACCCTCTTTCAACATACAATAAAATATTGTCCAGCTGTATAAAGGGATGAAGTACTGATACATGCTACAACATGCATGAATCTTAAAAACATTATGCTAGATGAAAGAAAACAGATGAAAAGTTCACAAATTCTGTGATTCTATTTACATAAAATATCCAGAATAAGTAAATCCGTAGAAAAAGGAAGCAGATTGATGGTTGCTGGGTGCTGGTGGGGAGGGGAGAGGGAATTGGAAAGTAACTCCTAAATAAGATGGTGTGAGGAAAATAGAATAGTATAGTCAGGTCCCCTTGCCTCAGTTTTGGTTGGGGGTGGTACAGCACATTCTTTGTAAATAAGTTGTGTGTGGGTGGAGTTAGTGTGTATGTGCACTCATGTATCTTTTTAGTTTTGTTACTATTGTGTGTTCTTGAGTTTGTGAAGCAGCGGCTGGCCAGCAGAGAGCTCATGTCTAAAAATAGAGCATGTTTACTTTGCTGGCAGCCGCTCAGTTTTTTCTTTGGATTTTGCCATAGCAGTTGACTTTCTGAGTTTCTCTTTGGACTGCTTAACTCTTAGATGTGTGTGTGTGCTGAATAAAGCTTATTATTCCTTCAACCAAGGCTCCAAGGACCACTTTCCTGTTACCTAGCTCATAGACCTGCACGTGAAGGGTTTGTGACCCAGTCTGGACGATGTGCTTGAGGGGTCTGTTAGCTCCAGACCCCTCCATATCTCTATAGATGGGGTCTTATTTTGGAGTGATGGAAGTGTTTTGGGACTAGATAGTTGTGATTGCCCAGCCCTGTGAATGTGCTAAATACCATGGAATTCTTCACTTTAAAATGTTTAATTTCATATTATATAAATTGTACATCAACAAGTTTGTGTTTATATAAAGAACTATTTAAATTCAAGATTTACACAATGTTTCTCAGCATATTATATCACATGCAGTTTTAACTTAACCTCACAGAGTTCATCAAGTTTGAAAGTCGAAAAAGGAAGTGACAATTAGAAGTCAAGATTTCTAAATCCTACTTTTGAAACTTCTGTCATAGGTGTGTCCTGCTTTAGACCATGTCCAATAATTAAAACTGAAGTTGGAAAATAGATGATTGGAAACTTACATTTCAACATATTTTTCAAACTTTAAATCGTACTTGCTTTGGAATAATTTTAAATATTAGATTGCTCCATTATTTAAAGTTGGAAATTATTTTCTCAAATGTGATTTACAGACATTTCTACAGTCATTTCAGGAACATATCATTGCCAGCAACATTTTATAGCAATCTTTCAAAAATTTAATTGCTGTTTTATCATCCAACTGGAGAAATAGTTTCCCTGACTTGCTTGGCTCCATCAGGCATTGAAGGAAGAAACTTGGGCATCATTTGCTGGCAATTTGTGGATGAGTATAATATTATGACAACAAGCAAAACAGATTCATTATGAACACCACTTACCTGGTTGCTCTTTTATTGGCAAAAGTGGTTTTGATTTTGCCCATGCACCTGCACATGCTATTATAGCTGGTTCCTATTAAATGCAATAATTTAAGGTTCCTCTTTGGGATATTTATTCCTTAGGCCAAAATGTTTGGTAATGAGGTAGGACTGGGACAAAGGGACACATATAGATTGTTTTCCTCAAGTATCTCATTTCTAATACAAGCACATGATTGAGTCCTTTCTTTGTTTTATTTTAATCCTTCTATTTGGCATAAATTTGATAGAATGAGAATAATTGCTAATGATGGCCCTGGTCAATGAAACTTAATTGCTCAGGGAAGAAACATTTTCTTCCTTTTACTTAGGATTTTAATTCCAGAGGCTGTAGAAGTTCTTAGTTAAATATTTCAGGATGTCTTAAAAGATTGAAAGAGTAGGCATGTATATCATTTTTCCTCATCTAAACTAAACTAAATTCCCTTTACTGCTGAAATAGGATGCATGTCCACTGGGGCTACTAGAAAATGCTACCAAGTCTTGTTACCACGGATGTGTACATCATTTGACTCATAAAATATGTCCATGTTTTATTAATGATAATTATGGATTTATGAGTATGCTTTTCTATTCAGAAAAGAAATCACTTAATATATTTTATTTGACAAATATGCACACTCAGCAAAAGCTCGTTTTTCCATTTACTTCATTCTATAGTTCAATTCCTTTCCATTTACATCATTCCATAGTTCAGTACAATTGCTATAGGATAATATGTTAATTTTTAACTCACACATCAACTACAATTTTCAAATAGTAGCATCAAATTATACATAAATTGAAAGTGCAAAATCATAACAAAAATCTGTTCAAAACTTGGATAACAAACATTTCCTTGGAGATCATAAGAACAGAATACAAATACATTGAAACAACTCCAGAATTTTAATTATTGAAATGCAGTAACCCCAAAACCTTACAGACTAAGAATTCTAGATCTGAGGAGAATAAATCAGAAGTTAAACTTAACACTGCAATGTTTTTATATTTAAGCAGTTGAAAATAGAAGTATGGATTGGCAGGAATTACGCATACCAGATTAATTATCTCACTACTGGCAAATTCAGCTCAGCGCTTTAATAGAGTATTAATTTTAATTATGGGCTTCACATGTTTCTAATATTGATGAAGAAGTGAGAAGATATGAGACAATCCACAAAAATGATTATATTGGGAAAAATGGGAAGAAATTAATGCAATCTAATTTGGAAAAGATAAAGATGAGAAGAGTCAATCATTTTTCTTTTAAAAAATTTTTTTGTATTGAAACATAATTGGCTATATATATTTGTGGGGTACAGAGTTGAATATTAATACCTGTGTACAATATGTGATGATGAAATCAGGGTAACTAGTGTACTCCTCTTTACAAACTGTAACACCCTTTGTGACCCTTAATCAATTTCTTGCTAAATTCCCTCCCCCTCCCACTTTACCACCTCTAGTAAACACCGTTCTGTTCTCTCCTTTTAAAAGTTCAATGTCATTGTGATTTTTCCTTTCTTTTTTCTTTCCTTCCTTCCTTCTTTCTTTTTATTTATTTATTTTTTAGCTGTCACTGATGAATGTGGACATGCAGTATTTTTCTTTCCATGCCTAGCTTATTTCACTTAATATAATTTTCTCCAAGTTCATCCACGTTGCTTGAATGGAAGAATTTCATTCTTTTTTTTTTTTCTTTTTATCTCTTTTTTACTAACCGGCAACAGGACCGCAACCCTCGGTGTTGCGCCTGCACCACACTCAGCCAGTGAGTGGGAACCAGTCTCCACATGGGATCCGAACCCTCGCCGCACTCCCAAGCGGCGCACTCTCCAGTGCGCCACCAGGCCGGCCCAGAATTTCATTCTTTTTAATGGCTGAGTAGTATTCCATTGTGTATACATACCACATTTTTCTTTTCCAGTCATCCACCAATGGACACTTAGTTTGGTTCTGAATCATGGCTATTGTAAATAGAGCTGCAATAGATTAAACATGGGATTACAGGTATCCCTTTGACATGACTATTTCCATTCTTTTGGGTATATACCCAGCAGTGAGATCACTGGATGATGTGACAGTTCTATCTGTAGTTGTTTGAGGAACCTCCATACTGTTTTCCATAATGGCTGCACTAATTTGCAGTCCCACCAACAGTGCAGAAGTGTTCCCCTTTCTCCCCATCCTTGCTAGCATTTGTTATTCTCTCTCTTTTTGGTAATAGTCAGTTTTACTGGGGTGAGATGATATCTCAAGGTGATTTTGATTTGCATTTCCCTGACTCTTAGTGATGTTGAACATTTTTTCATATGTTTGTTTGCCATTTCATGCCTTCCTTTGAGAAATATCTATTCAGTTCCTTTGACCATTTTTAAATCAGGTTACTTGTTTTTTATTTTCTTACTCTGAAGTTGTTAGTGTTTCTTGTATATTCTGGATATTAATCCTGTGCAGATATATAGTTAGCAAATATATTCTCCTGTTCTGTATGTTGTCTTTTCACTGTTGATTGCTTCCTTGCTGTGAAGAAACTTTTAGTTTGATATAATCCCATTTGTTTATTTTTTCTTTTGTTGCCTGTAGTTTTGAGATCTTATTTATAAAGTCTTTGCCCAGTCCTACATGCTGAAGTGTTTCTCCTATCTTTTCTTCTATGGGTTTTATAGTTTCAGTTCGTATATTTAAGTTTTCCCAGAACCATGTATTGAAGAGGCTGTCCTTTCCCCAATGTATATTTTTGGTGCCTTTGTCAAAGATCAGTTAGCTGTACGTGTGTGGATTGATTTCTGGTTTCTCTATTCTGTTCAATTGGTCCATGTGTCTGTTATTATTCCACATCTACAGAACATTGCATCCAACAACCACAGAATATACTTCCTTTTCATCAACACGTGGAACATCCTCCAGGATAAACCACATGTTAGGTCAGTGTCTGTTATTATTCCACATCTACAGAACATTGCATCCAACAACCACAGAATATACTTCCTTCTCATCAACACGTGGAACATCCTCCAGGATAAACCACATGTTAGGTCACAAATCAAGTCTTAAGAAGTTTAAAAAAGATAAAATCATTTCAAATATCTTCTTAGACTACAATGGATTAAAACTAGAATAATAAGAAGTGAACCTTCGGAAAGTATACAAATACATAGATATTAAACAACATGCTCTTGTTCAACCTATGGGGCAAAGAAGAAGTTAAACAGGAAATAAAAAAATTTCTTAAAACTAATAAAATTGAAGACACTCCATACCAAAACCTGTGGGATATTGCAAAATCAGTACAAAGAGGGAAGTTTACTGCAGTAAATGTTAACATCAAAAGAATAGAAAGATTTCAAAAAAACAACATAATGTTACCACAAAGAACAGGAAAACAGGGACAATCCAACCCCCAATTTGTAGATGGAAAGAAATAATTAAGATCAAAGCAGAACTAAATGAAATAGAGACCAAAAAATATACAAAAAAATCAACAAAATAGAAAGTTGTTTTTTTTTTTGAGAAAATAAATGAAATAGACAAAGCATTAGCTAGTCTAACTAAGAAAAAAGAAGAGAGAAGACCCAAATAATGAAAAGGAGAAACAGAAAAGGAGACATTACAACCAATACTGCAGAAATGCAAAGAATCATTAGAGACTATTATGAACAATTTTGTGCAAAAAAATTGAAAACCTGGAGAAAATGGATATATTTCTGGACACATACAAACCACCAGGACAGAGTCAAGAAGAAATAGAAAACCTGAACAGACCAATAATGAACAATAAGATTGAAGCATTAATCAATAGTCTCCCAACAAAGAAAACCCAGAACTGGAAGGCTTTACTGCTGAATTCTACCACATTTTTAAGAAGGAAATAATATCAATTCTTTTCATAGCATTCCAAAGGATTGAAACAGAGGCCATTCTCCCAAACTCATTCTATGAGGCCAGCATCACACTGATACCAATATGAGACAAAGATATAACAAAAAAAGAAAACTACAGGCCAATATCCTTTATGAACACAGACACAAAAATCCTCAACAAAATTTTAGCAAATAGAATACAGTAGCACATCAAAGAGATTACTCATCATGATCAAGTGGAATTCATCCCAAGGATGCAAGCATGGTTCAACATAAGCAAATCAATAAATGTGATACACTACATTAATAAAACCAAGGACAAAAACCATATGATCATCTCAATAGATGCAGAAAAAACATTTAACAAATTTCAGCATCCCTTCATGATAAAGGCTCTCAATAAATTAGGTATAGAAGGAAAGTATCTCAACATAATAAAAGCCATATATGACAAACCCACTGCCAATATCTTCCTGAGTGGGGAAAAACTCTCAGCTCTTCCTGTAAGAACATGAATAAGACAAGGATGCCCACTTTCACCACTCCCTAAAATAGTATTGGAAGTAATAGAGCAATCAAGCAAGAGAAAGAAATGAAGGACATCCAAATTGTAAAAGGCAAAGTCAAATTATCCCTGTTTGCAGATGACATGATCCCATATATAGAGAAACTTAAAAAATCTACAAAAAGTCTCTTAGAAGTGATAAATGAATTTGGTAAAGTTGCAGGATACAAAATCAACACACAAAAATCACTAGCGTTTTTGTACTCCAACAATGAACTAGCAGATAAAGAAGTCAAGAAAAGAACCCCAATTTGCCATAGTAACCAAAAATTGATCTAGGAATCAATTTAACCAGGGAGGTGAAAGATCTCTACAAGAGAACCACAAATCACTGCTGAAAGAAGTTAAAGAAGACACAAAAAGATGAAAAGACATTCCATGCTCTTGGATTTGAAGAATTAACACTGTGAAAATGTCCATGCTACCCAAAGTGATCTACAGATTCAACACAATCCCCATCAAAATGCCATTGACATACTTCACAGAAAGAGAAAAAACAACCCTAAATTTCACATGGAACAACAAAAGACTCTGAATAGGCAAAGCAATCCTGAGCAAAAAAATAAATAAATAAATAAAATAACAATAATAATAATAAAGCTGGAAGCATAACACTATATGACTTCAAATTATATTACAAAGCTACAGTAACCAAAACATCATGGTACTGGCATTTTTCTTTTAATCTCTTAATTTATAAAATGTCTGTTACATGTACAGTACTGTGCTGTTCCCTGGGAGGTACAATCATAAACTCATTTTCTTCCTTCAAGGAGATTACACTCTTTTTTTTTTTTTTTTTTGTCTTTTTTCGTGACTGGGAAGGGGATCACAACCCTTGGTGACACCCACACCGCACTCAGCCAGTGAGCACCCCGGCCATCCCTATATAGGATCCGAACCCGCGGTGGGAGCGCCACTGCGCTCCCAGCGCTGCACTCTCCCAAGTGCACCACGGGGTCGGCCCCACTCTTTTTTTTTTTTTTTTTTTGTTTTTTTTCGTGACTGGGAAGGGGATCACAACCCTTGGTGACACCCACACCGCACTCAGCCAGTGAGCACCCCGGCCATCCCTATATAGGATCCGAACCCGCGGTGGGAGCGCCACTGCGCTCCCAGCGCTGCACTCTCCCAAGTGCACCACGGGGTCGGCCCCACTCTTTTTTTTTTTTTTTTTTTCGTTAAATTTTTATTTTGTCAATATACAATGTATATTCACTCTTTTTTTTTTTTTAAAGAAAAAATCTGTGTCATATATTTACAGTATCCAGCATGTAATTCAGTATTACTTGACATATTAGAAAAAAACCAAAAAGCCAAAAAACAAACAAACAAACAAACAAAACAAAGAACAAAAGCAACAGAAAAACAGGAAAGTGCAATCTTTTCTCAGAAGCAGAAACAACTAATGGGGGTAACTGTGAGAGTACACAGATGTTGGAATTAGTAGGCAATGACTTAAAAATAGCTAATAATATAATTATGCTAAATGATGTAAGAGAAATAGAAACTGTAAGGAAAGGTCTAAATGGATCTTGTAGAACTGAAAATTATGAAGGTACTTTCAAAATTTCACGGAAAGATTCATGTTATCCTTTAAATCTATTCTTCTATGAACTATTTGGACCACTCTTGTATAAAACATGAACTAAAAAAAAATTCTTGGGGGGCTTAAGAGTAGCATGGAAGTTATAGAGGAAAAAGTGATTTAATTAGAAGACAGGACAATGAAAAAATTCAATCTGATGAGAAGAGAGCAGTGTTTTGAAAAGTTAAATAGAACTCCAGGAAAGTGTGGAACAAAACATTTATCATATGTGCAATTGAGTCCAGGAAGGAAAAAAGAGAAGGAATGGAGCAGAAAAATATTGGAAAAAATCATGACTGCATGTTTCCTTAATATGAAAATGCTGTTACTGGGGACAAAAGTCCTATCAGGCTTGGTTCTTTTTTTTAGGTCAGTGAAGAATCAGAAACCCAATCAACAGCAATAACAAAGCTTTAATGAATACAGGAAGGAAGAAATACTTCAAGAGAGAAGTGGGCCATTCCCTCAAGCAGTGAATGGCCCTTACATGCAAGTTCATAGCTGTTTTATTCTACTAATTTTGCATATGCATTAGTAAACTTGATTGACACCCTTGATTGACATTTGGGGTTATATAACCTCTTTTCTAATGTGCATGTCCTTACCTATAATTTAGTCTGTTATTATGGTATGTATTTATGGATTGCATATGTGTAAACATCTACTGAGCATTAGCATGTTCACAGGTTCCTAAGGTCTTAGAATTTTCCCTTCTGAGAATTTCTCTCCATCGACAAAATCCCTGATGAGCCCTGTGGTTATATTCTGGGGTCTTTCTTCCATTAAGTTATGTGCGAAGTGAGTTTTCTATCCCTCACCTCCCACCTGCTCATGACTACCTACCTACCTAACAGTGCTATACAAATGAAATCATGCAGTATGTAAGGGACTGTTTTTTCATTTAGCATTATTCTCTGGAATTTTATCCAGGCTGTTGCATGTATCACTAGTTTGTTTCATTTTATTGTTGATCACTCTTCCATGGTATAGATGTACCACAGTGTGTTTAACCATTCACCTGTTGCAGGATATCTGGGTTGTTTCCAGTTTGGGGCTATTACTAATAAAGCTACAGTAATCATTCATATACAGGTTTTGTGTGATCATAAATCTTTATTTCCTGAGAATAAATTTCCAGGAGTGTAATTGCTAAGTCTACAGTAGTTACAGGTTTAGTTATAAAAGGAACTGCCTAACTGTTTTCCAGATTGGCTGTATAAGTTGACATTCTAACAAGCAACGTATGAGTGATTTGCTTTCTCTACATCCCCACCAGCATTTGGTGTGGTTGCTATTTCATATTTTATCTGCTATGGTAGGTGTGTAGTAATAACTCGTGGTTTTAATTTGCATTTCCCTAATGGCTAGTAGTGTTGAATGTCTTTTCATGTGTGTATTTGCCATCTGAATTTTTTTTTTTTTTTGGTAAAATATCTCTTCATATCATTTGTGTATTTTCTGACTGAATTTCTTTTTTTTTCTGTTAAAGTTTGATTTGTTAACGTATATTCTTGATATTAGTCCTCTGTTGGATAAATGATTTTTAAATATTTCCTCTCAGCCTGAAGTTTGCCTTTTCATACTGTTTTTTTCAGATCCTCAACTTTTTAATTTTTTCATTTTATTGGTTATGCATATTCATGGGTACAAAGCTGACTGTCACCACTTGTGCCCAAGATGTGATGGCCAAATCAACACTATTAGCATGCCCATCACCACAAATTATGATTATTACCCATGTCCTCCACACAATTAATCCCTGATCTCCCTCCCCTCCTCCCACCCACACCCTACTCTACAATCCTAGGGAAGTTCTCTCCCTCTGCAAGTCCCACATACCACTGTAGTCTTTCCTATCTCCCTTTTTTCTCTCTTAGGTCCCACTTTTGAGTGAGGACATGCAGTATTTTTCCCTCTGTGCCTGGCTTATTTCACTCAACATAATTTTCTCTGAGCTCATCCATGTTGCTGCAAATGGCAGAAATTCACTCTTTTTTATGGCAGAGTAGCATTCCATGGTCTATATATACCACATTTTCCTTATCAATTCATCTGTTGATGAATATTTAGGTTGGTTCCATATCTTGGCTATTGTAAAGAGAGCTGCAATGAACATGGGAGTGAAATTATCACTTCAACATGATGATTTCCATTCCTTTGGGTATATACCTAGAAGTGGGATTGCTGGGTCATATGGTAGATCTATCTGTAGTCGTTTGAGAAAACTTGATACTGTTTTCCATAGTGGCTGTACTAATTTACAGTCACACCACAGTGTAGGAGCATTCCCTTCTCTCCACATCCCACCAGCACTTGTTATTCACCATCTTTTCGATTATAGCCAGTCTAACTGGGGTGAGGTAGTAACTCAATGTGGTTTTAATTTGCATTTCCCTGATGATTAGAGATGTTGGGCATTTTTTAAAGTGCTTGTTGGCCATTTGTATGTCTTCCTTAGAAAAATGTCTATACAGCTCCTTTGTCCATTTTTTAATTGGCCATTTTTTTTTTTTTTACTGTGTAATTGCTTGAGTTCCCTGTATATTTTGGATATTAATCCCTTGTTGGATGTATAGTTTGCAAATATTTTCTTCCACGGTGTAGGTTGTTGTTTTACTGTGTTGATTGTCTCCTTTGTTGTGCAGACGGTTTTTAGTTTCCTATATGTAGAAAAACCTAAAGCCTCTATCAAAAAACTCTTAGAGCTGGTTAATAATTTCAATAATGTTGCAGGATACAAAATCAATGACCAGAAATCAGTTGCATTTATATTCTCCAATAATGAGGTAAAGGAAAAAGAAATCAAGAAAGTAAGCCCTTTTACAATAGTCACCAAAAAATAAAATACCCAGGAATGAATTTAACTGAGGAGGTGAAAGATGTGTACAATGAGGTCTGCAAACCACTACTGAAAGAAATCAAAGAAGACACAAACAGATTGAAAGAGACGCCATGCTCTTGGATTGAAAGAATTAACATTGTGAAAATGTCTGTACGACCCAAAGTGATCTACAGATTCAATGCAATCCCCATTGAAATACCAATGACATTCTTCTCAGAAACAGAAAAAGAAAAAAATCCTAGCATTCATATGGAATAACAAAAGATCCTGAATAGCCAAAGCAATCCTGAGCAAAATAAATAAATAAATAAATAAATAAAGTGAATAAGTAAGTAAGTAAATAAATAAATAAACAATAAATAGGACATAACACTGCCTGACTTCAAAAAATACTACAAAGCTATAGTAACCGAAACAACATGGTACTGTCATACAAATAGACACTCAGACCAGTGGAACACAATAGAGAACCCAGAAATCAACCCACAGACTTACAGCCAATTGGTATTTGGCAAAGTCAACAAAAAATGTAAATTTGGGAAAAGACTGTCTCTTCAAGAAGTGGTGCTGGGAAAATTGGATATTCATATGCAGAAGAATGAAAGAACTGCACCTCTTACCATATACCAAAATCAACTCAAAATGGATTAAAGACAAGTATAAGACCTGAAACTGTAAAGCTACTATGGGAAAATATAGGGGAAACACTTCAGGAAGTAGGCCTGGGAACAGTTTTTATGAACAAGAGCCCCAAAACACAAGCAACAAAAGAAAAAAATAAACAAATGGGACTATATCAAAATAAAAATCTTTTCATACTACTAATAGGGACTTTCAGAGAGCAACACATTTTTAGTTTGATGAAGGTCAGTTTATCAATTTTTCCATTTATGGATTATGCTTTTTGTTTCAAGTCTAAGTATTCATTGCCTAGCCCTATTCTTAGGTTTTTCTACGTTTTTTTCTCCCAAAGGTTTATAGTTTTACATTTTAGCTTTAAGTTCATGATCCATTTTGAATTAATTTTTATAAAAAGTGTTGTGTTGAAAAAATTCTTTCCTCCATTGAATTGCTTATGTACCTTTTTCAAAAATCAGGTAGACATATGTGTGTGGGTCAATTCTGGGTTCTCTATTCTGTTCCATTGATCTATGCATTTACCCCTCTGCCAACACCAGGGTTGATGACTGTAATTATATGATGTCTTGAGACAGAGTATGTTGAAGTTTTTAGCCATTATTTCTCCAAGTACCTTTTCAACTCCACCCTTCTTTTCTTGTCCTTTAGGGACTTTAATGACGCTACTGTGAGATCTTTTATTTAGTGGTACAGTTCACTGAGGCCCTGGTCTTTTTTCTTCCTGTCTGTTTCATCTCTTTTTCAGGCTGGTTATTTTCTGTTGTTTATCTCCAGTTCACTGATTCTTTCCTTATCCACCTCCATTCAGCTATTCAGCCCGTTCACTGAGATGTTAAAATTTCAATTATATTTTTCAGTTCTAACTGTTGTTTATCTCCAGTTCACTGATTCTTTCCTTATCCACCTCCATTCAGCTATTCAGCCCATTCACTGAGATGTTAAAATTTCAATTATATTTTTCAGTTCTAATTTTTTTTTTGCTTCTCTTTTATATTTTCTATTTTTTTGCTGAGACTTTCTATTGCTTTACTTGTTCCAGGTATGTATGTAATTACTTGTTAATGAAAATTTATTATGCTATTTTAAAATCCTTGCATCCTTTTTAACCCTAGCATCCCTGCCACCTTGGTGTTGGTATGGGTTAATTTTCTTCTCTTACATCCAGTTTGATGTCTTCCTGGTTCTTGGTATAATATGTATTTTTGAATGAAACCTGGATATTTTGGGTTTTATGTTATGAGGCTCTGGATTTTACTTAAACTTTCTGTTTAGCTTGATTCCTCTCATACCTCTCCAGCAGGGAAGGGAGACACTAATTCCTTTCTTCTAGGTTGGGTAGAAGACCAGGTTCTCCACTTGGCCTCCATTAATACTGAAGGAGTGTGCTCCTTGTTACTGTTGGGAAAAGAGTAAAGTTTTGGCTCATCACCAGACCTCTACTTATTCCTGCCTGGCTGGGAGGGGTATTGTGTCTCATCACCACTCCAAACATTGCCCCTTATGACACCACAGCCACAGGGTGCCCTCCGTACTGCTGGGACAGAGTGAAAGTCCTGAGTCTCCACTAGGCCTTCTCTGATAACACTTCGGTGGTGATTGTAGGGGATCCTTATTAGTGTCTCTGAAATGAAAGGCAACGTTCCATAAGTGGCCTGTTCTAAACCACCTCAGTGGAGGCTTTGGGGTATCTTGTTACAGCCTTGTAAGAGTGGAAGTCCAGGATTCACAATCAGACATTGCTGGTGTGGGTGGGAGCGGGGCACTCTTTTCTCTGCAGTGTCTGGTTTGAGTAGAGTGGTTATTCTGTCTGGCTAGGTTGTACCTTTCCTGGTCATTTGGCTAGAGAGGGCTGGTTTTTGTTGTTTTTATTATTTTTGTTTCTGCACATTGACATTTCTGGGTTATTGGCTTCTTTAGCAAGTATGAGATGTATGAGGTGAAAAAAAACTCAGAGAACTACCACCATGTTGTTCTTCAAGTTTCAAGTTTCCTATCTGGTCTTTCTTTCTATATTTTAAAATCTTCTTAGGTTCATTTTATATATAATACCCAGGACTTAAAATTTTATTTAATGAGAGAAATTTTAAAAATAAATAAATCCTTTCCATTTTCCTGGAAGTGAAAGCTTAAAATGTTTTTAAAATAGTATTACGTACAATAAACTGCACATATTTACAGTATACACTTAGGTAAGTTTTTATTTACGTACACACCCATTATATTGACAAACCAATTCTAAAATTTATATGGATGTGAAAAGTAAAGTAGCTGAAATAATTTTGAAAAGTAACAACAGCTTCTGGACTTCCTGTCTTCAAGACTAAAAATAAAGATTTAGTAGTTAAAATTTGGTAGTCATCAACACATTGTGCTACTGTAATAAGGATTGTCAAGTAGCTTGACAGAACAGGAGAGAGAACGTAGAAACACTCATAGGCTTCACTTATTCAATCATTGCATTTCATTATGGTAACACAACATTACAATGGAGAAAGAAAAATCTTTCAATAAATTGTGCTGGATCAACTGATAACGCTATGAAAAACAGTAAACCTCAATGCCACTTTACTTTATCTTTAAACATTAGTACCAGATGGATCATAGAACTCTGTGAACTAATTAAAATCAAACAAAACCAGAAGAGGCTATTCCATGGAGAGTATTTATAGAAGGCTCTTTCAGTAGCTCAGGTGAAAGGTGATAAGAATTTGAAAAGAGGGAACATGTCTGAGCCTCTGTAGAGGGTGGATGAATTGAGGGCATTCCACAACTAGCTGTGGGAGCTAAGGAGGTGAAAGTTATCAAATGTTACTGTTATTTTGTCATTGGGTAATGAGGGTATTATAAATGTCTCCCCAAACAAACAAACAAACAAACAACAAACAAATAAATAAAATAAATAAAAAGAAAGGAAAGAAGAAGGAAAGTAACATAAACAGGAATGGAGAATATGAGTTCCCATTTGGTCCCTGAAGGCTGGGACCAAATCTCCTCTCCTAACCACTGAAGAAGAAAGCACAGACATATGTTATGATAGATGCTAAGGCAATGGAGAATGGGAAGGGCTTGCCTCTGTGGAGGGTTGTTGGACTTGTTAATGAATAGTCGAGAGGCTGTGGGATTCTATCCTTTCATCAGTGAGATGAAATGTGGGCTGGGAATGAGCGATTGCCAACATCTGGCAAATTTTGGTTAAAACACTTTTCAGTGAACCAAGTTATTGATTTTTGTGTGTTTGTCTGGTATGGGTCATCAGGTAGACAAATCAATGAGGTGACTGAATTAATAATTTTAAAAAGCCTTTTTGGTTGTCTAAGCATCAGTTCTCATCTTGGGTTAAAGGCATGGTGATTTCAGTTAGAGTGCTTCTGCTCTGTGTTTTGAGGTCTGTAGTCTCTAAAATTTCCCATACCTTGTTAAAGGATGAATCTCATATCTGGTATATATATCAGCAATACACAACTATTTAATTATTAAAGTGGGAAGATTAGATTAAAATACATGTTTCTATAACAAATAGTTCTGATGGAAACAAAACAAAAATAGGAGGATTGCAAACGTTTAGATTTACTTCTTCAAATGTTTCAGTGTTTTGGACTTGCAAGAGAAAATATGGGTTCATTTTATACAAACATCTAAAATCATTGTTTTATAATAGGTAACTGAAAAGGTATATGTAATTTTACCAGTGAATTAAAATTTGTTTTCTATATAGATGGGAGAACCCTATATAGATGGGAGTACCCTTTTATGAGATAATGATATTTCACTTTCATTAATTTATAATTACAGGTTTATTCCAGATATTTTTAACTCAATATCCAATTATTTCTTTTGAATTCTGAAAGCTAATTTCATCTTTTGATTGTTTTCCATGGTCTCCTTTTATTTCAATTCCCCCTTTCCTCATTCAATATAGTACTAATAGATTGATGATCCTTGAGAGAAATTATGTTTTATACGATGTGTTGTATACCAACAAAGTCTAACACAATGTCTTATATATAGCAGACAGAATAAATAAGTGAAT